>NC_057810.1:203910094-204105140 GCF_018294505.1 Triticum aestivum | reverse complement strand
GGTAGAATCTCCGGTGGAACGCATCAGCGATCTCCCAGGCATCATCCTTGAGGAGATCATCTTGCTTCTCCCCACCAAGGATTGCTGCCGCACACAACTCCTCTCAACTCGGTGGCGCCCTCTATGGTGCACCACACCCCTCAATATCGACTGTCGTTAGATATCTGTCCTTCCTGAATTTGATCTCCTCAGAGCCATCGTCTCTTCTCACCAGCAGGGCCCTGTTCAATGCCTTTGCATCCCGACAAGCTACCTGCTATCCATAACCGGCAAGGTGGACGCTTGGCTGACATCCCCTGAATTCGGAAAACTCCAGCAGTTTGAGTTCTACCATTACCACGAAAGTTTCATACCACGAACATACCAAGAATTCGTGCCCACACCACCATTGTCCATCTCGTGGTTTCCTCCTCTCTCCACACCGCCACCTTCACTCGGTGCCATCTACCAGACGATCTGGTACAAATGCTTTGACTCCCACTGCTAAAAAAACTTTCGCTTGTGGTGGTTTATCTGTCGGAGGCCTCACTGCACAGCATCGTCCACTCCAGTGGCCCTGCCCTGGAGCGCTTGCTGATTGTTTTGGGAATAGAAATCGGTATCAGTTGTCTCCAAATAAAGTCACCTCACCTTAAAAGCATTGGAATTTGTTTTAAAGGATAACAACTCATCATCGAAGATGCCCCTTCACTTGAAAGGTTGCTCCTTCATAATTGTTATACACCTTCAAAAATAACTGTCGTCTCTGCGCCCAAACTGGAGACCTTGGGTGTAATTCGTGACCTGTTTAATAATCACAAGGAGTTGGTGTTTGGCTCCTCACTTTTTCAGGTACCGTATATTATCATCTACAAATTTGTAATCATATGCTGCATTTTTCATTTGTGCGCATAAGTTTTATATCATCTTGGAGTACAATTTGGGTACTAATATTATGTTATATGGTCAATGAAGAGTTCATCCATTGATAGCCTATCAATGCTGCTGGATTCTGTCAAGATCGTATATATCAGAATGTATAGTTTTGATCTAGACATAATTATTAGTTTGCTGCGATGCTTTCGATCTCTGGAGAATTTATACATAGAGGTGATGATTTCATGCACATTGAAAGCCCATATATATTGTACTAGAATTAACTGTTCAACTGTCATTCTTTCGACATACTCTTTTTTCAGACCTTAATTGTTTTCAATCTTCATGTCTACTTAGGCAGAACCACATGGAGAAAAACATATAACCAATCGTTGGCATAATAAGCACAAGGATTTTCTCAGTTCTCATGACATTTGTTTGAGGACAATAATGATGGGACGATATGCATCCAACTAGGCAAACAGAAGCTTTGTCACATTCTTCCTATTGAATGCGAGGTTACTATTGTCCATGAGGCTTAATTTTTACAACAAGAGATTTCTCACGGACGAACATGTTGAACAGCAAAAAAAGAAGTTTCAGGTGGACAAATGGGCTTCTAAACGTGCTCGCCTTCTATTTACAATAAGTTGTAGACATCCTGAAATAATTTTTTTGCATAGGATGTTTATTTTATGGATCAGACCGATCCATTTGTTTGTGACTGCAAAAAAGAGTGGTTGGGTTAGATGTTACTGTCATGTTCATCTGGGTTTTGTCTAAAAATTGGATGAACAATTAATCCTTGGGCTTTTTGTACCATTTGTATGCTTGACTTGCATGTTGTTGCCCTCGTACTCCCCTCCACCGTCCACTACACTACCGCATCTTCCATGGCTGTTGTTCATTCCCGTCCGAGGCCTTGCTGTCATTCTCCGCCTTGGTTCGCACGCTGTGCCCGCCTCCGTCTGGCGTTGTCAACATGGTTAACAACCAAGAGGAATCAGGAGATGACTGTACGTGGAGAGGCTGACAGTAGGGACCCACCAGGGCATTGCATTTCGCAAGCAGGTGCCTCGTTATTATAAGCCAAAAAAAATACTTCCTCCTAATTGTTTGACAACTAGGTTCCACGCCATTGTCAATGTAGTCAATAAACGAGAAAATTACACAATGAGAGGATAACACCAGGGACCCAGCAGCTCGCCCAGTTGTTTTTCAGTTTCAGAGATGGAGCTCAACTGTGCGCTGTGCGGGGGCTGTGGCCCGTCTAGCCCACGCTTACGCTTTTATTAAGCACATGACGAGCCCTATATTTTTTCTTTCTGAAATTGGCTAGCCCAGTTCTTGTTTTTTGGAGAATACCAAAAGGCCTACTTGCTTTTCTCAGCCCTGCTGGGCTACAAATCTTTCAAGACGAGGAGGGATGTAAGTAGTAAGAAATGGGCTTCCCTAGAAAATGGGCTATAAGTTGTAAGAAATCGGCTGTAAATTTTTAAACCAAAGCCAACCAGCAATTGCATTAAAATATCATTTTTTTCAGGATTTCTCTACTCTCTACTCTTATAAAAACCAAAGCCAACTGGCAATTACATTAAAATATCATCTTTTCTCCCACAAGATAAACTACTCATACAAATGCATCTTCATGTTCCGTGCAACGAATGTGCATCTTGCTTGTTAAGATTCTAAATTTCATTCATTTTTTTTGCGGAGAATTGTTTTTTGAATTTTATTTTGATATAATTTTTTTAAAATTATTTTTAACATGACTCAAAATTTTGTGATTAATAGAGTTTGGACCCCACCGAAATATGCAAAATTTCGTTGAATTTTTTAGCAGTGCCCAGAATATATGGTCTGTAATGCTAATAAAAAGAATATGGGCTTCAAATATCCTTAAGAATTAGCAAATGGGCTGTAAATTATTGAAAATAATGGCTAATGGGTTGTATGATGTTTTCCATAGAGGCTGACTTCTGGGCCTACTAGGTCGACGATGACGATGTCCTAAATTTTATTTGACGCGTATGCAAGGCTTTGTCAACTTAGTCAACACACAGCAGTGACTGTTGGATGTCCATCCAACGGCCCCCATGCTTGTTCAATCTCTGATCTTCTTGCTCCAGCCGCCCAAACCAGCGCCGACGGGACTGCCTGCGCCCTCCTCCCGTGGCTGGTTGTGCTGCCGCTAGGCCATCCCTCTAAACACCCACACATCCTATTATTTTCCGGCGACGTCAGCCTCACCCCACAGACGACCAGTCAGCACTCGTTCTCCCCTCAGCGTGGGCATTCTCTGCCGTGGCTTCGCCGGCTCTGGGTGGTTCTCTTCCTAGGCCTCGCCCTCGTCCACCGCGTTTGTGCTCTCGGCGCGGCGAGGTCAACATGGTCAACAAACAAGAGGCATCGGAAGAGGCTGAAAGTAGGGGCCCACATAGGGAAATGTCCCCTTATTACGTGCAAAATAATGATTCCTCCACCTGATAGCTGGGATCCACCGGAAGGGCCTCTGTATTTCACGAAAAAAATGTTCCCCCTGCTGTCAGCTCGGACCCACCGGAAATGCCTCCTTATTACGCACAACAAAATGAATACTCCCCCTTCTAGCTGGGACTCACCTTGGTGGGAGGCTGACTTGTGGGCCTACTAAGTTTACAGGGACGTAGGGCTTTGTCAACTTAGTCAATATGAACGATTCTAGCTTCAGTGACCGTACGATGTCCATCCAACGGTCGTAGTGCTTCTTCATCCTCTGGTCTTCGTGCTCTAGCCGCCCAAAGCAGCGCCGGTCGTGCCGCATGCTCCTGCCTCCCATGGCCGGCTTTGATGCCGCGGAGGCCTCACCGCCCCCTACTACTCCCACCACTGGCCAGGCCATCCCTCTACTCACCCACACCCCCTGTTATTCTGCGGCGACGACAACCTCACACCGCAGCCGAACCAGTGAACCCTCGTACTCCTCTTCGCATGGGCATCCACTGTTGCGTCTTCCCCGTCTGTGTGTCGTCCCCTTCCTAGGCCTCGCCGTCGTCCACCGCCATGGTGCTCTCAGCGCGGCGTGGTCAATGTGGTCAACGACCGACTTCCATCGGGAGAGTACTGTGCGTGGAGAGGCTGACAGCTGGGTCCACGACGGCCGTAAGGAAGTGCCTCCTTATTACGCGCAAAATAATTATTCCTCCACCTGACAGCAAGGACCCACCTGACGGGCCATCGTATTTCGCAAAAAAAACTTTTCCCCCCTGACTGCTGGGACCCACCAGCTACACCTTCGCACGCAAGGAAGTGCATCTGGGCAAACAAAAACCAAAACGATTCGCCCCCCCTGTCTGCTGGGACCCACCAGCAACATGTTCGCACGCAAGGAAGTGCTTGACAGTCGGGACCCACCCTGTCGAAGCGTACGTAGCGTTGTCATTCTGGTCGCAAACGTGTACGTACATATATATTGGTGGATGTAGAGGCGCGCAAGTGTCGTAGTAGAGGCACGCACGTAGCATGTACACGTACATACAGCGGCCAGGGTGCAAGAAAGAAAATACGTCCATGTATGTGTACATACGGGCGGGTTCTCGAATGCCTACTCGCGCATACGTACGGCCAGGGCTCGTGTACATGGCTGGGTCGGAAAAGAGAAACAACGTCGTCGTCGTGTTCATGGGGAGGCAATGGAATGTGTCGTGTTCATGGGGAGGCAACGGAATGCGTCGTGTTCTTCGGGAGGCAATGGAACGCGTGGGAGCCAAACGGCTGGGTCGGAACGGAATGCATCGTCGTGTTCATCGGGAGGGCTTGGACGGAACAGGCAATGGAAACGAGGCCTGGCATACCGCACAACAGATGAAACGGCCTTGTGTTCGACCGGCCACGTTCGAAACGGGATCCTGTTCATCGGGAGGGGTGTGGCGTACCGCAAAACGGAGGAAACGGACCTCCTACGGTCGAAACAGGGGTCCTGTTAATCGAGAGGGGTGTGGCATACCGCAAAACGGACGAAACAGACCTCCTATGGTCGAAACGGGGGTCCTGTTGATCGGGAGGGGTGTGGCGTACCGCAAAACGGATGAAACGGACTTGTGTTGGAGCGCTACGGTCGAAGCGGGGGTCCTGTTCATCGGGAGGGGTGTGGCGTACCGCAAAACAGGACTCCACGGGATACTGTTCATCTCCACCGTCGACCTCCTCCAGCCTCCACGGGCTCCTGTTCATCCAGCCTCCACCGCGCGCTACTCCACCGGCTATTGTTCAACCACCCATCCACGGGCACCCCTCCACCGTCTACTGTTCATCCAGCCTTCCACGGGGTCGTCCTGTTCATCCAGAGGCAACGCCACGGGGTCCTGCATCCACCCCCACCGCTCACTGTTCATCCACCCCCACCCCCCTGCAATGCTCACTGTTCATCTAGAAAGGCAGCATCGATCGGCTTTAGTTAGCAGCAGTAGCAAAGGAATCGCTCGATCGGGTTCAGTTAACAGCCATCGATCGATTGCTCGGGTTCAGTAACGTGTAGCCTGCAGTGCATTCGCTCGGGTTCAGTTAGAGCCCAACGCCTCACTTGGGTTCAGTTAGAGCCAACGCCTCGCACACAACGCATCGCTCGGCCCCCGACCTCCCACCGTAACCGAGAACTCCCCGAAATTTCCTCGCCCTCGCTTCTACCACGGATTTTTCCGTCATGGACGGCCCAAAGAATGTCATGCAGCTGCTTCTCCGGCCTGCCCAGGATGAAAAGCCCATTTTCTGTCATGATTTTTTGGCATAGAAAAGGAGCCCACCACATCTATGATGATACTGGGTTTTGTCACAATTATCGTCATAGAAGTGTCATATGTATGACAGGAAAAAAATTCGTTCGGCCCAAAATGTCACGGATGTGTCTTTTTTTGTAGTGATATATCATAACAGTAGCTCATCTCATAAAACTTCCTACAATCAAGTAACAAGCTATTCACATGTTAAAGTATAGATCATAAACTTTCTTGAAAACTAACAAACCATGTTATTAGTCATCAAGCAATTACAATTCATCTTATTTTCAGGAAGAGTCTATGTCAGAACTTTGATTTATCAAACTTCACATACTCAACTATCATTTAGTCTTCCATGATTGCTAACACTCACGCGATATTTATGGGTTCAAAGTTTTAATCAGACACAGAGAAAGATAGGGGCTTATAGATTCGCCTCCCAACCTTTTACCTCAAGGGTAATGTCAACAATAATAGCTCATGATGCCTTACATCCAATTGGATATATATATCAGAATTTTTCCAACACAATGCGCTTGCCAATGGATAAAATGTAAAAAGGAAAGGTGAAGATCACCATGACTCTTGCATAAGGTAAAAGACAAGAATAAAAGATAGGCCTTTTGTAGAAGGAAGCAGAGGTTGCCATGCGCTTTTATAGTTGGATGCACAAAATCTTAATGCGAAAGAACGTCACTTTATATTGCCCTTGTGATAGGGACCTTTATTATGCAGTCCGTCGCTTTTATTGCTTCCATATCACAAGATCGTATAAAGCTTATCTTCTCCACACTAAAAGATCATACATATTTAGAGAGCAATTTTTTTATTGCATGCACCGATGACAACTTTCTTGAAGGATCTTACTCAATCCATAGGTAGGTATGGTGGACTCTCACGGCAATACTGGTTTAAGGGATTTTGGAAGCACAAGTAGTATCTCTACTTGGTGCAAAGAATTTGGCTAGCATGAGGGGGAAATGCAAGCTCAATGTGTTGGGCGATCCATGACAATATACTTTATTTCGGATATAAGAAAACATAACCAATTACGTTGTCTTCCTTGTCCAACATCAACCTTTTAACATGTCATATTTTAATGAGTGCTCACAATTACAAAAGATGTCCAAGATAGTATATTTATATGTCAAATCTCTCTTCCTTCAATATTCTTTCATGAATTGTTCAAGTGACCAATACAATGTTTGCTAACCTTCAATAAATTTACCACCTCTAATTCTTATATGTAAAGTCATTACTCCCCATGGGATAAGCATATGAAACATATATAATTTCAGATTTTTGATATTCAACTCATTCAACCGTTTACTCATAGGATATAAGTGAAGCACACGAGTAAATGACAAACTACTCCAAAAAGATATAAGTGAAGATCAATGAGTAGTTAAATAATTATGTAGCTATGTGAAGACTCTCTCTTATTTAAGAATTTCAGATCTTGGTATTTTATTCAAACAGCAAGGAAAGCAAAATAAAATGACATTGCAAGGATAGCACAACTCATGTGAAGAAGCAAAAAACTTAGGCTCAACCGATACTAACCTATAGTTATTGAAGAAGAAAGGTGGGATGCCTAACGGGGCATCCCCAAGCTTAGATGCTTGAGACTTCTTGAAATATTATCTAGGGATGCCTTGGGCATCCCCACGCATGAGATTTTGTGTCTCCTTAATTCCTTTTATATCACGGTCTCCCTAAATCTCAAAAGCTTCATCCACACAAAACTCAACAAGAACTCGTGAGATAAGTTAGTATAAACGAATGCAAAACCTTATCAGTTTCTACTGTAAAAAATCACTAAAATTATTATTCAACATTGCATACTAAATGTCCCAGCATATTTAATACTCCTATCCTCAAATAGAATCATTAAACAAGCAAACATATGCAAACAATGCAAACATAACAGCAATCTGCCAAAACAGTACAGTCTATAAAGAATGCAAGATTCATCATACTTCCCTAACTCAAACAATTATGAAAGAAAATTCCCACTGTAGTAAATTTATCAGATCTTATTATGCAAAAGGTTTCGACATTTTATCACATCCTTACTTTGCTAGGGAATTTTTTCAACAGCGGTAAACTTTCTGTTTTGAAACAGCAACATGTATACTTGCAAAATAAGCATGGTAAAAGCTATCCTTGAAATTTTTATAGAAACTAAAGACGCAAAACACTATTCTAATTAACATCAAGCAAATACTAACAAAATAAAATGATGCTCCAAGCAAAACACATATCATGTGGTGAATAAAAATATAGCTCCAAGTAAAGTTACCGATGAACGAAGACGAAAGAGGGGATGCCATCCGGGGCATCCCCAAGCTTAGGCTCTTGGTTGTCCTTGAATATTACCTTGGGGTGCCTTGGGCATCCCCAAGCTTAGGCTCTTGCCACTCCTTATTTCATAGTCCATCGAATCTTTACCCAAAACTTGAAAACTTCACAACACAAAACTTAACAGAAAACTCGTAAGCTCCGTTAGTATAAGAAAATAAATCACCACTTAGGTACTGTAATGAACTCATTCTAAATTCATGTTGGTGTAATATCTACAGTATTCTAACTTCTCTATGGTTCATACCCTCCGATACTACTCATAGATTCATCAAAATAAGCAAACAACACATAGAAAACAGAATTTGTCAAAAACAGAACGGTCTGTAGTAATCTGTATCAAACGTATACTTATGTAACTCCAAAAATTCTGAAATAAATTGGTGGACCTGAGTAATTTGTCTATTAATCATCTTAAAAAAGAATCAACTTAATAGCACTCTCCAGTAAAATGTTGTAGCTAATCTCGTGAGTGCAAAAGTTTCTGTTTTTTACAGCAAGATCATATAAACTTCACCCAAGACTTCCCAAAGGTTCTACTTGGCACAAACACTAATTAAAACATAAAACCACATCTAAACAGAAGCTAGATGAATTATTTATTACTAAACAGAAACAAAAAGAAATGAACAAAATAAAAATTTGGTGGCCTCCCAGCAAGCGCTATCGTTTAACGCCCCTAGCTAGGCATGATTATTTCAATGATGCTCACATAAAAGATAAGAATTGAAACATAAAGAGAGCATCATGAAGAATATGACTAGCACATTTAAGTCTAACCCACTTCCTATGCATAGGTATTTTGTGAGCAAACAACTTATGGGAACAATAATCAACTAGCATAGGGACGCAAAACAAGCATAACTTCAAAATTTTCAACACATAGAGAGGCAACTTGATATTATTGCAATTCCTACAAGCATATATTCCTCCGTCATAATAATTTTCAGTAGCATCATGAATGAATTCAACCATATAACCAGCACCTAAAGCATTCTTTTCATGATCTATAAGCATAGAAATTTTAGTACTCTCCACATAAGCAAATTTCTTACCATGAATATAGTAGTGGGAGCAAACTCAACAAAATAATTATCATGTGGGGCATAATCCAATTGAAAACTACAATCATGATGACAAGTTTCATGGTTATAGTTATTCTTAATAGCATACAAGTCATCACAATAATCATCATAGATAGCAACTTTGTTCTCATAATCAATTGGAACCTCTTCCAAAATACTGGATTCATCACTAAATAAAGTCCTGACCTCTCCAAATCCACTTCCATAATTATCACAATAATATTCAACATCCTCCAAAATAGTGGGACCATTACTTCCTAAAGTTTACACTCTTCCAAACCCACTTTCATCAATATAATCATCATAAATAGGAGGCATGCTTTCATCATAATAAATATTCTCATCAAAACTTGGGGGACTAAACATATCATCTTCATCAAACATAGCATCCCCAAGATTGTGGCTTTGCATATCATTAGAATCATTGGTATTCAAGGAATTCATACTAGCAACATTGCAATCACGCTCATCATACAAAGATCTAGTACCAGACATTTTAACGCATTCTTCTTCTAGCAATTGAGTACAATTTTCCTTACCATCATTTTCATGAAAGATATCAAAAAGATGAAGCGTATGAGGCAAACTTAATTCCATTTTTTGTAGTTTTCTTTTATAGAATAAACTAGTGATAAAACAAGAAACTAAAAGGTTCGATTGCAAGATCAAAAGATATACCTTCAAGCACTCACCTCCCCGGTAACGGCGCCAGAAAAGAGCTTGATGTCTACTACACAACCTTCTTCTTGTAGACGTTGTTGGGCCTCCAAGTGCAGAGGTTTGTAGGACAGTAGCAAATTTCCCTCAAGTGGATGACCTAAGGTTTATCAATCCGTGGGAGGCGGAGGATGAAGATGGTCTCTCTCAAACAACCCTGCAACCGAATAACAAAGAGTCTCTTGTGTCCCCAACACACCCAATACAATGGCAAATTGTATAGGTGCACTAGTTCGGCGAAGAGATGGTGATACAAGTGCAATATGGATAGTAGATATCGGTTTTGTAATCTGAAAATATAAAAACAGCAAGGTAACAAGTAATAAAAGTGAGCACAAACGGTATTGCAATGCTAGGAAATAAGGCCTAGGGTTCATACTTTCACTAGTGCAAATTCTCTCAACAATAATAACATAATTGGATCATATAACTATCCCTCAACATGCAACAAAGAGTCACTCCAAAGTCACTAATAGCGGAGAACAAACGAAGAGATTATGGTAGGGTACGAAACCACCTGAAAGTTATCCTTTCTGATCTATCTATTCAAGAGTCCGTAGTAAAATAACACGAAGCTATTCTTTTCGTTCAATCTATCATAGAGTTCGTACTAGAATAACACCTTAAGACACAAATCAACCAAAACCCTAATGTCACCTAGATACTCCAATGTCACCTCAAGTATCCGTGGGTATGATTATACGATATGCATCACACAATCTCAGATTCATCTATTCAACCAACACAAAAGTACTTCAAAGAGTGCCCCAAAGTTTCTACCGGAGAGTTAAGACGAAAACGTGTGCCAACTCCTATGCATAGGTTCATGGAACCCGCAAGTTGATCACCAAAACATACATCAAGTACATCACATGAATATCCCATTATCACCACAGATAAACACGGCAAGACATACATCAAGTGTTCTCAAATCCTTAAAGACTTAATCCGATAAGATCACTTCAAAGGGAAAACTCAATCCATTACAAGAGAGTAACTAGAGGGGGAGAAACATCATAAGATCCAACTATAATAGCCAAGCTCGCGATACATCAAGATCGTATCACCTCAAGAACATGAGAGAGAGATGAAACACATAGCTACTGGTACATACCCTCAGCCCCGAGGGTGAACTACTCCCTCCTTGTCATGGAGAGCGCCGGGATGATGAAGATTGCCACCGGTGAGGGATCCCCCCCTCTGGCAGGGTGCCGGAACGGTCTCCTGAGAGGTTTTTGGTGGCTACACAGGCTTGCAACGGCCGAACTCTTGATATATTCTCGTCTTCGATGTTTTTAGGGTATATGGGGATATATAGGTGAAAGAAGTCGGTCAGGGGAGCCACGAGGGGCCCACGAGGGTGGAGGGCGCGCCCAGGGGGGCACGCCCCCTGCCTCGTGGCCTCCTTGAAGCTTCCCCGCATTCAGCTCCAAGTCTCATGGATCACGTTCGTTCCAAAAATCACGCTCCCGAAGGTTTCATTCCGTTTGGAATCCGTTTGATATTCCTTTTCTTTGAAACACTGAAATAGGCAAGAAAACAACAATTTGGGCTGGGCCTCCAGTTAATAGGTTAGTCCCAAAAATAATATAAAAGTGCTTAGTAAAGCCCATAAACATCCAAAACAGATAATATAATAGCATGAATGCTTCATAAATTATAGATACGTTGGAGATGTATCACGTCCAAAGACTATCTTGGAGTTTGGAAAGAAGGGAACCCGCCTTGCAATGCCAAAGACAATCTGCGTGCCGGACTCCTCGTCATTGAAGCCAGGTTCAGGGGCTACCGAGGGAGTCCTCGACTAAGGGGTCCTCAGGCGTCCGGGCTGTTATCCATGGGCCCGACTAATGGGATGTGAAGACATGAAGGCCAAAGACTGTACCCGCGTCTGTATTGGACTCTCCTTGGCGTGGAAGGCAAGCTTGGCGACCAACGATGAAGATTCCTTCTTATGTAACCGACTCTATGAAACCCTAGATCCCCCCGGTGTCTATATAAACCGGAGGGGTTAGTCCGGAAAGGACATACTCATTACCATAGTCATACATGCTAGACTTCTAGGGTTTAGCCATTACGATCTCGTGGTAGATCAACTCTTGTAATACTCATATTCATCAATATCAATCAAGCAGGAAGTAGGGTATTACCTCCATAGAAAGGGCCCGAACCTGGGTAAACATCGTGTCCCCTGTCTCCTGTAACCATCGATCCTAGACGCACAGTTCGGGACCCCCTACCCGAGATCCACCGGTTTTGACACCGACACGCGCCTACCCCCCCTGGGCGTGCCCCCCTGCCTCGTGGGCCCCCTCATGCTCCACCGACCTCAACTCCAACTCTATATATTCACGTTTGGGGAGAAAAAAATCAAGAAGGATTCATCGCGTTTTACGATATGGGGCCGCCGCCAAGCCCTAATCTCTCTTAGGAGGGCTGATTTGAGTCCGTTTGGGGCTCCAGAGAGGGGAATCCGTCGCCATCGTCATCATCAACCTTCCTCCATCACCAATTTCATGATGCTCACTGATGTGCGTGAGTAATTCCATTGTAGGCTTGCTGTACGGTGATGGGTTGGATGAGATTTACCATGTAATCGAGTTAGTTTTGTTAGGGTTTGATCCCTAGTATCCATTCTATTCTGAGATTGATGTTGCTATGACTTTGCCATGCTTAATGCTTGTCAGTAGGGCCCGAGTGCCATGATTTCAGATCTGAACCTATTATGTTTTCTTGAATATATGTGAGTTCTTGATCCTATCTTGCAACTCAACAGTCACCTACTATGTGTTATGATCCGGCAACCCCGAAGTGACAATAATCGGGACCACTCCCGATGATGACCGTAGTTTGAGGAGTTCATGTATTCACTAAGTGTTAATGCTTTGGTCCGGTACTCTATTAAAAGGAGGCCTTAATATACCTTAGTTTCCAATAGGACCCCACTGCCACGGGAGGGTAGGACAAAAGATGTCATGCAAGTTCTTTTCCATAAGCACGTATGACTATATTCGGAATACATGCCTACATTACATTGATGAATTGGAGCTAGTTCTGTGTCACCCTATGTTATAACTATTGCATGAGGAATCTCATCCGATGTAATTCTCCATCACTAATCCAATGCCTACGAGCTTTTCACATATTGATCTTTTCTTAGTTACTTTGTCGTTGCCACTGTTACAATTACTACAAAACTGCTACTGTTACTTTTGCCACCGTTCCCATTACTTCCATACTACTTTGCTACTAAATACTTTGCTGCAGATATTAAGTTATCCAGGTGTGGTTGAATTGACAACTCAGCTGCTAATACTTGAGAATATTCTTTGGCTCCCCTTGTGTCGAATCAATAAATTTGGGTTGAATACTCTACCCTCGAAAACTGTTGCGATCCCCTATACTTGTGGGTTATCAAGACTATTTTCTGGCTCCATTGTCGGGGAGCATAGCTCTATTCTTTTAGTCACTTGGGAATTATATCTGCTGGTCACTATGAGGAATTTGAAAGACGAGAAAACCAAAATTTATCCCTCAACTACGAGGGGAGGTAATAAAATGCCATCTAGCTCTGCACTTGATTCAC
Source organism: Triticum aestivum (assembly GCF_018294505.1). NCBI lineage: Eukaryota > Viridiplantae > Streptophyta > Magnoliopsida > Poales > Poaceae > Triticum > Triticum aestivum. The sequence continues at coordinate 204,091,782 of NC_057810.1, read as the reverse complement.
CTTCTGTTTTGAGTAAGCTTGCGACACCTAAACCTGCTTCTGCTATTAATTCCGATATGTTGCATGTTATTGATGATGCCACTTCTGCTATGCATGATACTTATGATGAAACTACTTCTATGCTTGATACTACTGTGCCATTGGGTGAATTTCTTGACGAATAACTTGCTAGGGCTAGAGAGAATGAAATCATTGAAACTGATAATATTGATGAAAGTGATGATCAAGATTCTCCCCCTAGATATGAATTGCCTGTTGTGCCTGAGGGTTATGTTATGGATGAAGAAACTGCTAGAGACTTTCTTGCTTGCAATGATAGAAATGATCTTAAGAAATTATTAGCTAAGTTGAAAGAAAAATCTTTGAATGCTAGAATGAAACATGACCCTGCTTTTGCTACTTCACCTATCTGTGTTACTGATAATGATAATGATTTATCTGTTGATCATGAGATAATTACTTTGGTTGAATCTGATCCTGTTTATGGCCATGAATCTGAAATTGTTGTGGCATATCTTACTAAATTTAATGATATAGCCACCCTTTCCACTAATGATGAGAAAACCCGTTACTACTATATCCTTAAATTATTACCATTCTCATTGAAGGGTGATGCTAAAACATGGTTTAATTCTCTTGATCCTGGTTGTGTGCGTAGTCCCCAGGATATGATTATTACTTCTCTGCTGAATATTTTCTCGCTCATAAGAAACAAGCTGCTTTAAGGGAAATATATAATTTTGTGCAAATTGAAGAAGAGAGTCTCCCACAAGCTTGGGGGAAGCTTCTCCAATTACTTAATGCTTTGCCTGACCATCCTCTCAACAAAAAGGAAATACTTGATATCTTTTATAATGGACTAATTGATGCTTCCAGAGACCACCTGGATAGTTGTGCTGGTTGTGTTTTCAAGGAAAGAATTGTTGATCAAGCTGAATTGCTATTGAATAATATGTTGACTAGTGAAAACAATTGGACACTTCCTGAACCAACTCCTAAGCCAACTCCAAAGAAAAGGGGTATTCTATTTCTCAGTCCTGAAGATATGCAAGAGGCAAAGAAATCTATGAAAGAAAAAGGTATTAAAGCTGAAGATGTCAAGAATTTACCTCCTATTGAAGAAATACATGGTCTTAATTTGCTGCCTGTCGAAGAAATACGTGGTCTTGATAACCCGACACAGGTAGTAAAGGTAAATTCTCTCTATAGATTTGATGAAGGTGATATTCCTCGCTATAAGTCTGCTAGCCAATGCTTAGATGAGTTTGATAATTTTATTGTTAAACAAGAAAACTTCAATGCTTATGTTGGTAGACAATTGCATCGTAATGCTTATATGATTGAACACTTGAGTGATTATATGTCTAGCGTTAAAGGTGAACTTAAACTCATTAGTAAACATGCTTCTATGGTTGCCACTCAAGTAGAACAAGTGCTGAAAGCTCAAAATGATTTGCTCAGTGAATTAAATAATAAGAAAAAGGACAATGATGTTAGAGTTATGACTAGAGGGGGTAAAATGACTCAGGAACCTTTGTATCCTGAGGGTCACCCTAAGAGAATTGAGCAAGATTCTCAAAGAACTAATGTTGATGCACCTAGTCCTTCTAAAAATAAGAAAAAGAAAAATGATAGGACTTTGCATGCTTCTAGTGAACCTGTTGTTGACACACCTGAGAATCCCAATGATACTTCTATTTCTGATGCTGAAACACAATCAGGTGATGAACATGAACCTAGTGATAATGTTAATGATGATGTTAATGATGATGTTCATGATGATGCTCAGCCTAGCAATAACAATGATGTAGAGATTGAACCTGTTGTTGATCTTGATAACCCACAATCAAAGAATCAACGTTATGATAAGAGAGACTTTGTTGCTAGGAAGCACAGTAAAGAAAGAGAACCATGGGTTCAGAAACCCATGCCCTTTCCTCCCAAACCATCCAAGAAAAAGGATGATGAGGATTTTGAGCGCTTTGCTGAAATGATTAGACCTATCTTCTTGCATATGCGTTTTACTGATATGCTTAAAATGAATCCTTATGCAAAGTATATGAAGGATATTGTTACAAATAAAAGAAAGATACTGGAAGCTGAAATTTCCACCATGCTTGCTAATTATACTTTTAAGGGTGGAATACCAAAGAAACTTGGAGATCCAGGAGTACCAACTATACCTTGCACCATTAAAAGAAACTATGTTAGAACTGCTTTATGTGATCTTGGAGCCAGTGTTAGTGTTATGCCTCTCTCTTTATATCGTAGACTTGATTTGAATAAGTTGACACCTACTAAAATATCTTTGCAAATGGTCGATAAATCAACTGTTATACCTGTCAATATTTGTGAGGATGTGCCTGTTGTGGTTGCAAACATTACTATTTTAATGGACTTTGTTATTCTTGATATTCCCGAGGATGATAGTATGTCGATTATCCTTGGTAGACCCTTTTTGAATACTGTAGGGGCTGTTATTGATTGCAACAAAGGCAATGTCACTTTTCACGTTAATGGTAATGAGCATACGGTACACTTTCTGAGGAAACAACCTCAAGTCCACAGTATCAATTCTATTGGAAAATTTTCATCTATTACTATTGGAGGTTTTGAATTTCCTCTTCCTACTGTCAAGACTAAATATGATATTCTTATTGTTGGGGACGTGCAAATCCCCGTTGAGGTAACCTAGTGTTATTCGAAATTTCTCCGGTTTCATGTTATTCGAAAAGAGTTTGTTAACAAGACTTGATCAACCTTGTTAGTGGATTCCTTTTGATGAGCATGAGATGGATGAAGTTAGAAAGCACAACCTTCTATACCTTCCTTTTACTTTCTGTTATTTAGATTAAATAAAGTAAAATAGTATTTTTTGTCTGTTTTTTGAATTATCCGTGCAATAAAAAATACCCTGAAAATAAAAGTTATCCAAATGTTCCGAAAATGAAATATGATTTTTTTTAGAATATTTGAGAATATATCGCACTGAGAACACATCAGGGGGAGCAAGCACCTAGCCACGAGGGTCCAGGGCGCGCCCACCCCCTGGCCGCGCCCCCTTCCTCGTGGGCCCCTGGTGGCCCCCTCCACTTATTCCAGCCACCACACACTCCTTCTTCCTCCCAAAAAATCACCAACCAGCTCAAGCATGAGTTCTAGCTCATCTTTGTGCGATTTTCGATCTCCTTGCTCAAAGCTCCACTCACAAAACTGCTTTGGGGGATTGTTCTTCGGTATGTGACTCCTCCAATGGTCCAATTAGTTTTTGTTCTAGTGCTTTATTCATTGCAAAAAATTTGCTGCCTAGGTGACCCTGTTCTTGAGCTTGCATGTCAAATTTATATGGTCCCAAGTAGTTCTAATGCATGATATAGTCTCTAGGAACTTGTGGTAGTAGTTGCTATCAATTTTGTTGAGTTTGGTTCACTTTTATTTTAAGTTACTAAAATTTTCAGAAATTTTCAGAAATTGATGAAGAGATTTTTGAGGGGTTCTTTGAGCCAAAGCTCGAAGGATAAGAAAAATGAAGAGGATAAAAGGCCCAAATATAATCTCCCTCGCACCATGGAGGTTCGGCCGTGTGAATGGCCTTGTTATGATTTCTTGAGGGCAGCCAGGATTCATGATGATTTTTATTATTTGGCTGAGAATGCGGGCCTCACCGACTTCCTCCGCGACCAGCATGAACAGTATCTCCTACTCACTAATATTTTTTGCAAAATTTTCATTTCCATGCTAGGAGATCACCACCTTTGATGGATTTTTATATATATGATGAGTTTAAGGAGATGTCACTATTTGATTTCTGTCGGGTCTGTAAGATACCCTTTACGGGAAGCATAGAGGAACCACATCGTAATGATGTGGAAGGGTTTATTGATATGATTGTTGTAGGGGAAACGAGGAAAGTTTCCGATGCAAGAATTAGTAGCATACACTTTCCTGTTCTGCGTTACTTTGCAATATTTGCAAGTAGATGTTTAATTGGTCGCGGGAACTATGGAAACCTTAGTGCCCCTAATATTTTTATTTTGTGCCATGCCTTATTTCATGATAACACTTTTAGTCTAGGCGCTATTGTTGCCAAGCAGTTAAATCTGAACCATACGAAGGGTCCCATCTTGGGAGGTATCTTCGCCTCGCGCCTCGCTGCACACTTTAACATACCTATTAGGCATTATGAGAAAGAAGAAAAGTTGATGACTCCTGTTTTTCTAGACTATAAGAGTATGGTAGCACATGATTTTGTTGTTAAGAATAAGAAAAAGATGCTTAACTATGGACTGATATGTGATAAAAATTGCTTTGAGACTATTACTTTGCCTGCTCCTTCTTTGTTTAAATTATCTTCAGGCAAGTATCTTGTTCCGCCGGAGGCCATTCATGCCTACCAGAACCTCACAGTAGCTCCAAAGCCAGAGCCGGAGCCACAACTTGATCTGCATTGTTAATCTGTTTACAAGCGGGATCCGGAGGAGATTGCCAACCAGTGGCACGCCGAGGATCCTTCTCAGTACAACCCCAACTACAACTTTGATCCATGGCATAAACCAACCTAGGACAAAAGCCTAAGCTTGGGGAAGTACGTATTTCTCACTGACATTACATTCATGTTCACACACCCATTCCAATTGTCGGTGCTCTTACTCTTTCATTGTACTATCCATGATAGTTTATTTTCCTTTTTACGCTTTCTTCTTGTGTGTTTGATAAACTTTAAGAAAACCAAAAAAAAATTAGTTGTAGCTTTTACTAGTTTACTTTCCATGCTAGTAGTAATAAGTAAAAGAAAACCCAAAAAGATTTCTCGCTCTTCTTTTGCTTGTTGGGAGCTTTCCCGTGTAAATAGTTTTATTTCTTTTATTTTCTTTTCTTTCGGGGTTGAGAGGAGAAGACCATAATGAAAATGTTTGAAGTGGCTCTTATATGCATTATTGTTGATTTAACAAAGAGCCCACATTACCTTGTCTTCTCCATTGTATCAGATGCTTGCAGAATCTAGCTTAGTCCAATGCACGTGCACTATTATTATTATCCACACCGTTTGGTCGTGCAAGTGAAAGGCAATAATGACGATATATGATGGAGTGATTGATATGAGAGAAGCTGATATGAACTCGACCTCTCTTGTTTTTGTAAATATGATTAGTTCATCGTTCCTAATTCAGCCTATTATGAATGAAACATGTTTACAATGACAATTAGAGATTATAGTTGCCCATGCCATGCTTAATTTGCTAATAGTTTATAATGGTTTACCTTGCGTGCCAACATGATATTAAAATGGTTGTGATGTTGTATGATAGGGTGGTATCCTCCTTTGAACGATTCGAGTGACTTGACTTGGCACATGTTCACACATGTAGTTGAAACAAAATCAACATAGCCTCCATGATATTTATGTTCATGGTGGATTATATCCTACTCATGCTTGCACTCAATGTTTATTAATTTTAATGCATGTTCATGACTGTTGTCGCTCTCTAGTTGGTCGCTTCCCAGTCTCTTTGTAGCCTTCACTTGTACTAAGCGGGAATACTGCTTGTGCATCCACTTCCATAAACCCCAAAGTTATTCCATATGAGTCCACTATACCTTCCTATATGTGATATTTACCTGCCATTCCAAGTAAATTTGTATGTGCCAAACTCTAAACCTTCAAATGAAATTCTGTTTTGTATGCTCGAATAGCTCATGTATCAACTAGGGTTGTTTGTATCTTCCATGCTAGGAGGGTTATTCTCAAGGGGAGTGGACTCCGCTCCTCACTCATGAGAAAATGGCTGGTCACCGGGATGCCCAGGCCCATGCTCTAAGCAAATCAAATCAAAATAATTGCAAACAAAACTCCCCCAGGACTGTTTTTAGTTGGAGGCACCCATTGTTCCAGGCAAGCCATGGATTGATGCTTGTTGGTGGAGGGGGAGTATAAACTTTACCATTCTGCTTGGGAACCGCCTATAATGTGTGTAGCATGGAAGATATCGAGATCTCTCGGTTGTTATGTTAACAATGAAAGTATGCCGCTGCTACCTCTTGAGCACTACGTTGGTTTTCCCTTGAAGAGGAAAGGGTGATGCAGTAAAGTAGCGCAAGTATTTCCCTCAGTTTTGAGAAACAAGGTATCAACCTAGTAGGAGACCACGCGCGAGTCCCACGCACCTACACAAACAAATAAGAACCTCGCAACCAACGCGATAAAGGGGTTGTCAATCCCTTCGCGGTCACTTACGAGCGTGAGATATGATAAGATAATATTTGTGGTATTTTTATGATAAATAGAAATAGAGATGCAAAGTAAAATAAACGACAAAAGAAATAGCTAAGTGTTGGAAGATTAATATGATGGAAAATAGACCCGGGGGCCATAGGTTTCACTAGTGGCTTCTCTCAAGATAGCATAAGTATTACGGTGGGTAAACGAATTACTATCAAGCAATTGATAGAATCGAGCATAGTTATGAGAATATCTAGGTATGATCATGTATAGGCATCACGTCCGTGACAAGTAGACCGAAACGATACTGCATCTACTACTATTACTCCACACATCGACCGCTATCCAGCATGCATCTAGAGTATTAAGTTCATAAGAACAGAGTAATGATTTAAGTAAGATGACATGATGTAGAGGGATAAACTCATGCAATATGATGTAAACCCCATCTTTTTATCCTCGATGGCAACAATACAATACGTGCCTTGCTGCCCCAGCTGACACTCGGAAAGGACACCGCAAGATTGAACCCAAAGCTAAGCACTTCTCCCATTTCAAGAAAGATCAATCTAGTAGGCCAAACCAAACTGATAATTTGAAGAGACTTGCAAAGATAACCAATCATACATAAAAGAATTCATAGGAGATTCAAATATTGTTCATAGATAATCTTGATCAAAAACCCACAATTCATCGGATCTCGACAAACACACCACAAAAGAAGATTACATCAAATAGATCTCCAAGAAGATCGAGGAGAACTTTGTATTGAGATCCAAAGAGAGAGAAGAAGCCATCTAGCTAATAACTATGGACCTGAAGGTCTGAAGTAAACTACTCACACATCATCAGAGAGGCTATGGTGTTGATGTAGAAGCCCTCCATGATCAATACCCCCCCCCCCCCGGCGGAGCGCCAAAAAAGGCCCCAAGATGGGATCTCATGGGTACAGAAGGTTGCGGCGGTGGAAATAGGGTTTTGGCCCCGTATCTGATGTTTCCAGGGTATATGAGTATATATAGGAGGAATAAGTACGTCGGTGGAGCAACGAGGGCCCCACGAGGGTGGAGGGTGCGCCTGGGGGAGGTGGGCATGCGCCCCTGCCTCGTGCCTTCCTCGTTGATTGCTTTACGTAGACTCCAAGTCCCCTGGATTATGTTTGTTCCGAAAATCACGTTCCCGAAGGTTTCATTCTGTTCGGACTCCGTTTGATATTCTTTTCCTTCGAAACACTGAAATAGGCAAAAAAACAGCAATTTGGGCTGGGCCTCCGGTTAATAGGTTAGTCCCAAAAATAATATAAAAGTGTATAATAAAGCCCATTAAACATCCAAAACAGAATATAATATAGCATGGGACAATCAAAAATTATAGATATGTTGGAGACGTATCAAGCATCCCCAAGCTTAATTCCTGCTCGTCCTCGAGTAGGTAAATGATAAAAACGGAATTTTTAATGTGGAATGCTACTTAGCATAATTTTCAATGTAATTCTCTTATTTGTGGTATGAATATTCAGATCCTAAAGATTCAAGATAAAAGTTTAATGTTGACATAAAATAATAATTCTTCAAGCATACTAACTAAGCAATTATGTCTTGTCAAAATAACATGGCCAAAGAAAGCTATCCCTACAAAATCATATAGTCTGGCTATGATCTATCTTCACCACATAAAATATTTAAATCATGCACCACCCCGATGACAAGCCAAGCAATTGTTTCATACTTTTGGTGTTCTCAAACTTTTTCAATCTTCACGCAATACATGAGCGTGAGCCATGGACATAGCACTATATGTGGAATAGAATGGTGGTTCTGGAGAAGACAAAAAAGGAGAAGATAGTCTCACATCAACTAGGCGTATCAACGGGCTATGGAGATGCCCATTAATAGATATCAATGCGAGTGAGTAGGGATTTCCATGCAACGGATGCACTAGAGCTATAAGTATATGAAAGCTCAACAAAAGAAACTAAGTGGGTGTGCATCCAACTCGCTTGCTCATGAAGACCTAGGGCATTTTGAGGAAGCCCATCATTGTAATATACAAGCCAAGTTCTATAATGAAAATTTCCCACTAGTATATGAAAGTGAAATCATAGGAGACTCTCTGTCATGAAGATCACGGTGCTACTTTGAAGCACAAGTGTGGAAAAAGGATAGTAGCATTGTCCCTTCTCTCTTTTTCTCTCATTTTTTTGGCCTTTTCTCTTTTTTTATGGCCTCCTTTTTTTCTTTTTTTTCGTCTGGAGTCTCATCTCGACTTTTGGGGGAATCATAGTCTCCATCATCCTTTCCTCACTTGGGACAATGCTCTAATAATGATGATCATCACACTTTTATTTACTTACAACTCAAGAATTACAACTCAATACTTAGAACAAAATATGACTCTCTATGAATGCCTCCGGCGGTGTACTGGGATATGCAATGAATCAAGAGTGACATGTATGAAAAAATCATGAATGGTGGCTTTGCCACAAATACGACGTCAACTACATGATCACGCAAAGCAATTATGACAATGATGAATTGTGTCATAGTAAATGAAACGGTGGTAAGTTGCATGGCAATATATCTCGGAATGGCTATGGAAATGCCATGGTAGGTAGGTATGGTGGCTGTTTTGAGGAAGGTATATGGTGGGTGTATTATACCGGCGAAAAGTGCGCGGTATTAGAGAGGCTAGCAATGGTGGAAGGATGAGAGTGCGTATAATCCATGGACTCAACATTAGTCATAAAGAACTCATATACTTGTTGCAAAAATCTACAAGTTGTCAACGCAAAGTATTATGCGCATGCTCCTAGGGGGATAGATTGGTAGGAAAATACCATCGCTAGTCCCCGACCGCCACTCATAAGGAAGACAATAAATAAATAAATCATGCTCCAACTTCATCAGATAACGGTTCACCATACGTGCATGCTACGAGAATCACAAACTTTAACACAAGAATTCCTCAAATTCATAACAACTCAACTAGCATGACTCTAATATCACCATCTTCATATCTCAAAACAATTATCAAGCATCAAACTTCTCATAGTATTCAACACACTCATAGGAATTTTTTTTACTAATCTTGGATGCCTATCATATTAGGACCAATTTTTTTGATTAGAGCAAATTACCATGCTGTTTTGTAGGACTCTCATAATAATATAAGTGAAGCTTGATAGAAAAAAGTTTCTATAAAACAAATCCACCACCGTGCTCTGAAAGATATAAGTGAAGCACTAGAGCAAAAACTATATAGCTCAAAAGATATAAGTGAAGCACATAGAGTATTCTAATAAATTCGGAATCATGTGTGTCTCTCTCAAAAGGTGTGTACAGCAAGGATGATTGTGGTAAACTAAAAGAAAATACTCAAATCATACAAGACGCTCCAAGCAAAACACTTATCATGTGGTGAATAAAAATATAGCTCCAAGTAAAGTTACCAATGGACGAAGACGAAAGAGGGGATGCCTTCCGGGGCATCCCCAAGCTTTGGCTTTTTGGTGTCCTTAGATTACCTTGGGGTGCCATGGGCATAACCAAGCTTAGGATCTTGCCACTCCTTGTTCATAATCCATCAAATCTTTACCCAAAACTTCAAACCTTCACAACACAAAACTCAACAGAGAATCTCGTGAGCTCCGTTAACGAAAGAAAACAAAACACCACTTCAAGGTACTGTATTGAACTCATTATTTATTTATATTGGTGTTAAACCTAATTTATTCCAACTTCTCTATGGTTTACAAACCCTTTTACTATCCATAGATTAATCAAAATAAGCAAACAACATGCGAAAAACAGAATCTGTCAAAAACAGAACAGTCTGTAGTAATCTGTAACTAACGCAAACTTATGGAACTCAAAAAATTCTACCAAAATAGGAAGATCTAGAAAATTTGTTTATTGATCTAATTCAATTAGAATCAGTATTTTATCACGTTCTGGTGACTTTAAACAATTGTTTTCGTGAACAGAAAGTTTCTGGAATTTTCAGCAAGATCAAATAACTATCATCCAAGAAGATCCTATAGGTTTAACTTGGCACAAACACTAATTAAAACATAAAAACAAATCTAACCAGAGGCTAGATCAAATATTTATTCCTAAACAGAAGCAAAAAGCAAAAAATAAAGTAAAATTGGGTTGCCTCCCAACAAGCGATGTCGTTTAACGCCCTTAGTTAGGCATAAAAGCAAGGATAGATCTAGGTATTGCCATCTTTGGTAGGCAATCCATAAGTAGCTCTCATAATAGATTCATATGGTAATTTTATTTTATTTCTAGGAAAGTGTTCCATACCTATCCTTAATGGAAATTGGAATCTAATATTCCCTTCCTTCATATCAATAATTGCACCAATCGTTCTAAGGAAAGGTCTACCAAGAATAATAGGACATGAAGGATTGCAATATATGTCAAGAACAATGAAATCTACGGGCACATAGTTCCTATTTGCAACAATAAGAACATCATTAATTCTTCCCATAGGTTTCTTAATAGTGGAATCCACAAGGTGCAAGTTTAAAGAACAATCATCAAATTCACGGAATCCTGGCAAATCATATAAAAAATTTGGAATCGTGGAAACACTAGCACCCAAATCACACAAAGCATAACATTCATGATCTTTAATTTTAGTTTTAATAGTAGGTTCCCACTCATCATAAAGTTTTCTAGGGATAGAGACTTCCAACTCAAGTTTTTCTTCATAAGATTGCATCAAAGCATCAACGATATCACTACAAAAAATATACACTTCTGTGATGATACATGTTTGTCACAGCAGTTCGCATTTTTTGTCATGCATGTACATCCATGAAAAATTTATGACATAATCAAGATAGTCATACCTGTGCTGGCGTAGAAGTGTTCCATGACATTACCAAAATTATCATCACAGAAGTGTCCACTTCCATGACGATAAATCGCGCGTCACAAAAGTGCTTTCATCAAGGTTGATCGACACGTGGCATCCACCGTAACGGAATGCCGTTAAGCTATCGGGTCCGGTTTTGGATCCGATAACCCGCTAATAGCCCCGACCAATGGGGATTTTCCACGTGTAAAATCATCATTGGCTAGAGGAAACACGTGTCGGCTCACCGTTGGGATAGATGTCATCCACTCATTGGACAGAAGGCGCATATGATACGTCGACACGTGGCACGGCCCAATAGAGGCCCATTCTTGTGAAAAGGCCGACCTGTTTAACTTGGTCAAAAGGTGGTGGGCCGGACCACAAAAAGCCTGTTAACGGCATGTTCGCATATAGCCCATTTACAACCCGCTAACCTAGGGCCCGTTACGACCTATCCGAATTAGGCCCAGTGGCGTCATCTGGGCCGTCCAATATGATTCCAGCCCATTTTAAGTTACGGCCATGTATGGCCCATGACGTCTTTCAGCCCAGATGAGGCCCTTTGTAACTCTTGGCCCATTAACGGCCCGTGGTGAAACTGGCCCGTAATGAATAGTGTATCACTTTATACCCATTAACGGCCCATTAATCAATTGGGTCGTTTGCAGCCCATGTTATCTATCGGCCTTCTCAGGGCCCATTTATTCTTGGGCTCATTTCCAGCATTTGGTTACTTACGGCCCGTTACTGCCATTTTCTGCTTGTGGGCCAAATGTAGCCTGTGGTTACAATCGGCCCGTTTGTGGCCCATTAATACGTTGGGCCATTTTCATAGCATCATCAAATACGGCCTATTAACGACGGCCCGTTATGGTTGGCCCATGAACGGACGACTCCAACTCTAGCCCGTTTACGGCTATAATGCGTTCTGTTTTTGGCCCATGTTTGGCCAATCGACCATACGGCCCGTCTGAGGCCCATTGATGATACGGCCCATAGAAGGCCCATTGTTTCTACGACCCGTAGAAGGCCCATTGTTTCTACGACCCGTAGGTAGCCCAATGTCACTATAGTAAATATGTAGCCCATGGCATGTTAAAGGCGGAAAACTACTATAGGTATAGACCTGCTAATGGCCCAAGCTGATTATAGGCCCACGTTTTGGCCCATATGAGTAACGAGTCGGCCTGAAGACCGACAATACTGAGATCCACTGAACCTTTCAGCCTAAATTACGGCATACCCCGACCAAAGAATAAACCTACACTATACAACAAAGAAATTCCGGCATATTAGGAATCAAAGTTCGCTACTCGGTGATAATAAAGCGCAACATGACCGCGGATTACATCCACTGGGCATCAAAGTTCGACACCAGTGCAAATAAACGCACCGGCAAAAGAATATACAAAACTGAGAGCACTTCAGAAGGCACTAGGCCTGGCCAGGTCGGGCACCCCAAACAGTCGAAGAAGCTGAGTAGACCTTAGTTGTGTCAACGATAGATGCATCACCTGTAGCTGTATGGCATGATGGTGCGCAAGGCAGTCCTCTGACATCTTCATTGCATCTTTGACTTCAAGTCGGAGCTGAGCTGAAGCAAGCCTTTCCGCTTTAAGTTGAGACTGAAGAAGTCGAACTGAATGCGGCAGCGACTGCACAGAGGTTGTCTCACACCTGCTGGTGAGTAACTTCAACTCACTGTCTTCATCAAGACAGGACCTTGGGGTCATCTCGCTGTCCTCAAGATGGTTTGGCTCACTATCTTTCCTAAAGTTCTTCCTGGCATAAGAGATACGACTCTAAAAGAGAAAGAAGGAGACACGTAACAGGTTTCACAATTATATAAGCAAATAAATGGATCTGTACTGCACAAGGAACATGTTTTTACAACTACAATTTAAAACTGGTAGTTGTTGCAAACATCCAATCAGATGTAAACAGCAGTGGAGGAAATGATGCCTATCCAAATCTATACTAGAACAAAGTTTGAAGGCTTGAGAAGGATGAATTTGCATTACATGTTAACACGGGCCGGACAAAGCCCTTCTCCATGTTGATGGAAAGATAATTCAATAAATTCCCCAAAGAAAATTCTTTATAAGTGTTGCCATTACTCTACATTTTGCAAAGAGTAAATATAGATCAAATAATATTGGAAGAAATAGAGGATAATGAAGCTCAGGTGCAGACGAATGATACATAATCAAATAGCAATTAATTAAGTACAATGTTACAAGGCAAAAGGTACTGACAAGAGGAATGCAGACATCAACGTGTGCAGTGGCATTGGCTTTATTCAACATTTTGGTAAGAGTAAATGTAGATATGATAATTTGGACAAAGTGGAGGGCAGGGCAGATAAGATGCAGACTAAGGCTAGACAATCAACTATCTCGCAATGCATGTACAGTAATACCACCACCGTCCGTTATTAGTTGTCGCTCAAATGGATGTATCTAGCACAATTAAGTTCTAAATACATCCAATTGATCAACAATTAATTCGATACAGAGGGAGTACATGACAACAGGTACTTACATGAGCAATCGAAAACTTCATAACCATTGTGTTAATTCTACATTTATCTAAGAGTAAATATAGATCTTATAATTTCAAGGAAACAAAGGATAAAGAAGCGAACATTTACAGTGATGCTACATAATCAAACAGCAATGAGTGTAAGTATGCTGACAAAGGGCAAGAGGTACTGACAAGAGCAATGTAGATCCCAGTATTGTCATGAGATCCTATGATCCTTTGAGCAAGGAGATTCATCTAAAATTAGTTTTCATACAAGAGAGAAGGTAAGGCGCATGCAGAAATTTAAGAGTTCAAATTTTGAATTGATATCATAGACAGTACTTGATGCTGGGCTGTCAGCAGTTCTAATAGGGGTTTGGCCACTGGAGTAGGGGTAAAGTCTGTTATAGTTGGGCCTGTGTTTTTCGTGGCTGCTGATCTATCTGATTTAACAGGTATGACTACCTTTTCCAAATACCTAGTTTGTACTCCTTGAGGATCTGCAATCACCCTCTTCCTTTTGGACATCTATTATGAAAGAACAACATTTGACTGGAAAAACATAGTATGACGACACATGGAATAGGTACAGAAAATGGATAGGTATGGCATATACTCATATATGATGCTTAAACTAAGCAGATGGTGTAACAAAGTAGAAGTAATGCAAGAGGTCAGATGCAAAATATGTGCAACCAATACAACCTTGCCAAGTTAGAGCATGCACCTTGATGGGTGAATAAGATAGGTCATCATCCACCATGCCAAGTTTGTTAGCCAGTGGATCGTTCTGCAATATTCCTCTCGTGCGCCCATTCTCATATTCATTTTGATAATGTTCAATACCTGACATGCATGAAAACATAAAAACAAGTGAGATTATCTTTGTAATGTAGAAGTTATTTTAATCCAATACTTCCTCCCTATAAACCCCTTTGTGCTATCTCTGCAACTTCTAAGAGGTGTCATGCATGCTGTAATTTGGTGTGTGCATTAATATAATGTGGCCTACTACTCAAAATATGAGAGCTCCAGAAGTGATGATACTTCGCAGATGACAGCTTCAACATATAGTAAAGAAGAACAAGTCGACGTGACCTGACAGATTCAAAATATACTAAGGGAGAATAACTCGACCAGACCAGTCGACTGCAAGAGAAGAGGATCATCTTAAAGAAGAGCAGAAGAGCAAGCAGATTGAAGATATTACAAGTCTTTCTATACAATGTCGGTTAGCCACCCATGATGAACCAGAGCGCACAAAGAAATACTATTCCTTCCGGTCTCTCCATATGTGGCTCACATGCATTTCGAAACTAAAGTAGGAACATTTAGCTGACCAATTAAACATCTCTTAGTTTTACTAATATCAGCATAATATCATATTTGAATTTGTACAACTAAGCTTGTTTAGCTCGATGGGTGGAGCAGTGCTATTACGACACGAACCACGTAGGCTGATCGTGGTCATCATAAAATGGGGAAACCGTAAGCATGATGAGTATAGTGTTGACCGTGGCAGTGGGATGGCAGATCTGAAGCTGCAAACCGCGCAAAGGGTAGTTAGCTACCGATATTTTCTTTGAAATAATAACTAAGATTTGGTATGAACAAGAAAGTACAGTCAACAAGTGACAAAGAAATGCAATTCTGATGTCTCTCTATATGTCACGACATGCATTTGGAAACTCAAGTGGGACCTTTAGCTAACCAATTAAATGTGTCTGTTAACTAATATTAGTATCATATCACAATCATATTTGAACAACTAAGCTTTGGAATTTTGAGTGTTGTGTTGTTTAGCTTGAAGGGTGGAGTAATGCTAGTATGACAGAAAGCACCTACGCAGATCATAGTAGAGTAGATAAAAGGGGGAAACCCTAAGCATCAAGAGTAAAATCAGAAAAGTGGAACTAGCTGGACCAGTGGGTGGCGCACATGCTTTTCAAAATGAATATAGGATCATTAGGTGACCAATTAAACGTTCTCTGTTTTAGTAATATGAGCATCATATCAGATTCGTATTTCAACACGTAAGCTTTGGAATTATGAGCGGCATGTTGTTTCGCTTGATGGGTTGAGGTCTTGAGGAGCAGTGCTAGCACGACACGAAGCAAGGAAGCACCTACGATGATGGTAGTGAATATAAAGGGGGAAACCATAAGCTTTACGAGTATAGTGACTGTGACATGGCGGATCTGAAGGTGCAAACCGGACAAAGCTACTTCGCAACCAATGTTTGCATTCAACTAGCCACTATGATTTGGTACGGACAAGAAAAGTACAGTAAAAAATTTAAGATCTATTTTGCGGGTGAGATCAATAACTTAAGCACATATGGAAGAGTACCACCTCTCTTGCGACGCCATGTTAGCCCCTGCTGATAGTTGAGGGTGCTGCGGGTGCGCTGGCTGTCGGCAGCGGGAAAGAAGACTTTAGATGGCAGACGGGCGGGTTGGGGGACAAATCCTGTTGCCGTGGACAAGGCGGTCGTAGGAGCAGCAACGGCAAAGTGGACGACGGCGCCGATGAAGCGATACGACACGATGAAAGGATGCTGGTCCGGCGCCATGGATGAGAGACGCCCATCTCTTGCAGTGGACAATGGGGTAGGGGTAGCGGCTCCGGCAAGGTGGAGGATGGGGTGGCGGACGAAGGAGGCTGGCTGTAGTGGGGAGGTTGTTGTGGCGCCGGCGGTGTATGAATGGGGAAATGGAGGGGGAGGGGGATCTCAAACTTTGGGATGCACTTGTCTGAAATGTGGGAAAGTTACTAACTTATCTCCCATTTAAAATTTCGGACATCATGTCGGTTGGGGATAGGACGGTAATCTCGCATCTCCCAAATATTTGCCGGTAACGATTTCAGGCGAGGAGAGGGTGTTTTGCCGCCCATGGTTGGCACCCACGGTGTATGAACGAGGCTGACAGGTAGGGCGGTTGTGTCATGTCTGAGGGAAGTTACACATATGCCCCTATTTAAAATATTAGCCTACATCGATTTTGGACGAGGAGAGTTTGTTTTGCCGCCCACCATGGATGAATGGGGAAATGGAGGGAGAAACACATGTCTTTTGGACGAGCTTGAATCAAATGTGTTTTGCCGCCCACGTTTGGCGCCCACCATGTCTGAATGGGCTCAGAGGCCGTCGTGTCACATCTGATTGAAGTTACTAGTCTACCCCTATCGACAGCAGTGTAAATCCGGTCGATAAGGATGTCAAGTGTCAGGGGTAGACAGTAATTTCCATCTCGCAAACACTTGCTTCGGGCAGCCCACAAATGATAGTGGGTGTTTAGCCGCTTCGTTCAAAACTTGGGAGAATTAGCATTCACGTTTGCCCTGAGCCCTAGCAACTAAATCCAAATCCAATTTTTATTCGATTACGAATATCCACAGATAATTCTATGTTTTGTTATTTATTTCTTCAAAACCACAACAAAGATTTATTCCACCTTTATATATGATTATGATTTAGAAATGTCGTGATCTTCGAATTCAGTAGGTTGGATACACTTTGAGTCAAACAGTTATTTCACCCAATACAATATGCTCACATGAAAAACAGTTCACCTTATGTCAATCATACAAGTACTGAGGATTACCTCGCCTAAAAAATTTGGATCATTACAACACATGGACAACATAGGGGGTCTTACAACATAATCCATTCAGAGACATGACACAACATGCAAGTACAATAATCTAATGACCATTTCAACTGCTATCTAAAGAATAACCAGGATTACCCTGGGCTTCAGATAGCAGAAGCAGCAGGACCTCCTTCATCTTCAAATGCAACACTCTTACTTCCTCCAATTCTTGGGTTGCTTGCATAATGCGTGCAGCTAATTGCATAACTTCCAGCTTCAAGATCGAGATTACCTCATTCATGGCAGCCACACCTTCTCTTTCTGCCTCTAGTAGAGCCTCAAGAACTACAATATCTGTGCTCAGACTGCTCTCCGGTGGTGTTGCCTCTGAACTGCTACCATCTGGTAACATGGATGGTGCACTGCTTCCACAAATAGATTCTGGGGTTGTACATTGTGTCCTAGTGTGAATGGCATCTTGAAAGGTTTCCGCTGGACATAAGTAAGAGATAGTTATCGCATGATCCAGGCAGTAAGCTTACATGGTAAACGACATACAAATTATTGCCGAGCATGGCAAGCTATATTTAAATGGTTCGAAGCAGCATCGGTCGGAAAGAAATTAAAATGGTCAGATGAAACTAGGGATGTAAGTGGCAAATAAACGACATCCGCTAGCCCCATCTAGTTAGTTTTTGCTAGCTCCCTGGTTCATTTTCCTCAAAAAACAAAAACTCTTTTGAACTATCATACCACTAGTGGACTTTAATCGGGATTAAACGGGACCCAGTTGACATCCCTAGTTGAAAGGGAGTGTACCATCGCTAAGTTGCCAAGGCATCTAAGCACTTGAAATAATGTGAGAAAGCACTTAATAGTGTGGCCTCATATAAACTACGAAGACAGTCTTGTGATGAAGTTCAGAGGAAAAGTTAAGGACTCAAATGAACTAGGCATGCATTTCTTTACGATAGTATAGCAGGCACTGCTGACATACTTGCCAACTCAGGTATAGTGTAACAAGTAACAAACAAGCATTCGAATCAAGCAATACAGCAAAGCAGACAACTGAACTATTTGTTATTCTGTAGGATTACAGGTTGAGGGCACAAGCCAAGAAAGCAGCCCACACGCATTACATTTCACATGTCCTAAAACACACTGGCTTACCATATGTTGCTGTGAAGCCTCGCTGCTGTTGCAATGTTCTTTGAAGATATCGTCAACATCCTGTAGTTGCAAATCTACTTGTTGTAGTTTATTCTGCACCCTCTATTTAGGTAAAATTAATTTTAATCGCATGCACTGGTTCGAATTGATCATCAATGGTTCATCTAAACTAATGAAAGAAGGGTGTGTGCATACACGACAATATATCTGCTTCCCTCTATTTTTATGCTTCTTCGAGGTGCCAGCCCCAAAAGAACAAACATTTTGCTTGATGGGGTTGGCAGCTCCATAATTAATAGAAGCATCAAACTAGTCATGCAACTTGGGAAGATCAAGAACACACAAAAAAGCAATGAACAGAGGCTCGTAGCAGTGATGTAATAGCTAGCATCAGAAAATGTAGGATAAAACGAACAAAAACCAGCGGAACCACATGCTAGTTTCCTGATGTGTAATTAAGCATAGAGAACATGAAGAAGTCTGATGTAACCAACATGTGGCATCAGAACAACACCATTATCATAAATATAGCATGCAAGAAGTAAAATAGTAGGCAGTGATATCTAGGAAGTGTAGTAATACTTAGGACAAAACTAAAGCATATTAACTATATGTGCACTGATATGTAATTTCACACATGTAACATGTTCACTGCCAGAAGTATGGCCCTACAGGTGCAAGCAGAATAACGCGTCTCATGAAAAACTGAATGATGCCCTGAAGAAATTCAAAGGTGCAGTGCTTATGCTAAGAAAGTGAACGTAGGCGCCGGCCTTTGGATAATAGTACCTGATTCTCGGTGTCGTATGGGTATCGTTGGCATACTTGATAGCTAAGGATCGTCAATGGTGCTCGTGTTGCGGTTGAGTTTGGGCCAGCTATCGCCGTCGCTGAAGCGGCTCCGGTGCTATGGTTGCGGCGCCTGTCGACATACAAGAAAGCTCATCTGTGGTAAGTGAACAGTTGCACTATAAAGAGAAAAACCGAAGGATTACAGATGGAAATAACCTGATGAGTATGCGGCATCAATAAAGCAGGGCCGGTGGAGTTGAATATGGCGTCCGTGGAGTGGGTCCGGTGCAGTGGACAAAGGCTTTGGCGGGCGCGTTTACAGTGCTTTCGGTGAGGCGGATCTGTTGCAGCGGACGAGGGCTTGTATGAAGGGCCGGCGAAGGGACGGACGAGGGAGTCAATGAAGGGCCTACACTATGGTGGACGAGGGTGCCAGTTAAGCAGATCCGGTGCGGTGGACCATGATGGCGGTCAAGGAGATCCGGAGCGGTGTACAAGCCAGTCGCTGAAGCGGCTCCGGTGAAGTGGTGAGTTGGCAGTTGGGGGTTCCAAGGTGTGGAAGGTAGATCCGTCGGGGTGTGAGGTCCACCGCTGCGGCAGAGGACTAGATTCAGTGGCTTGCCATGGTTGGGGGGTCGGGGAGGGGAAGGGGAGGGGCTCTGGGGAAGAATGTTGGGGGCAAAGAGGGGAAAACAATGGAGTTACCAAAGCAGCCCTTTTCCGTTCATGTGGCAGGGGTAAAACAGGAATATCGCAAGGCTAAAATTTCGGGCGCGAGATATTTCGATGTGAGCGGGAAGTTTGAAAGCTTTTGGCGCCTGAAATTATATTCTTCTCTTGTACGGCCGACTATGATATCATGGCCGAGAATTTGTTTGTTTTGCACGCAAAAAAAAGTGCAAGTTTTGAAAATCAATGTCTCCAACTCGAAACTTAGATTGTCCATTCAATCAAATATGGATCATTGAGCTACTACAAGCAAATACCGTCATATGGTCCAATTCAAATGAAATTCCAAATGTGTTTATCCTAAATATGATGACAAAAGCAAAAATGTGTATGTGTATGAATAAAGTGGATGATTATAAAGTTTGAACATGCTCGTATGTGTATATCTCTAGGTTTGATATATGAATTTGAAATCACGAAATCCCGGCTTAAAAATGTACCTCCGTTTAAATGAATTACAAAAGCTAATGATGGAGTCGAATTCCAAAATTCCAATCTTAGGTTTGTAATTCTGGTACATCAAAGTATATCACGCATGTTCAAAAGCATCGTTATCTCATAGTCCAAACTATGAAACAAATTGATCAACCTTGAGTGCACACACTATTGACCATGTATATCTCAATTACGCTAAAGTCCCTCAAATATAGACACCTCACTCTTTATCTGAAGCAACCCCCCCCACATACACACAGAAGTCGTTCTCTCCCCCAAACACCAACACACGAGCACATTAACACCCCTCTCTCTTCTAAAGTCCAGACCCCAATATAGGTGTCTATCACTTTATCTCTTGGGCATGCACACATCTCTTCCCCCACTCCCAAGCTAGGTCTCCCGGCATCTCTCTTTCCCAAGCACACGCACTATGTAGAGTGTATCTTTCCCATACACAGAAAATGTCACCCCCAAATGTCTATCTCCCTAGTTATGTGGTTCTCACACACTCACCTCACACACCACCCCCACTGCAAAGCAAGCACACTTTGTCTCCTTGTGTACCACTCTCCTCTTTCTATCTCTCCCACATGCGGACCCGCCCCCAGCTCCTCCCTGTATACATATATGTCATGACTCTTTCCATAGCTCCCTAATGTATCATCGTTCTCGATCTCGCACATTGTTCTCTACACCATCTATTCTAGATCTCTCATGAAGTCCCTATCACACACACGATGACTCGCTTCCCTTGCCTCTCCATACATAGGCCAATTTCAAACAACATCAACATTGTCTCCCTATCTATACGCCATTTATGGACACAAACGCCCCCTCTCTCGCCCCCTCTCTTCCTCTCTCTCTCTCTCTCACACACACACACCTCTCCCGCACACAATCGATCTCTCTTCCAAATAGTCTGCTCCCCCCGCCCGCACCCATGCTATCCCGCTACTACACATGTCACACCATTCCCCCTTCCCTTATACTAGGTTTACATGATTAGTGGTCTCTCTACTCCACATACACACACTCCCTCTCACACACAAACGCGCGCACAAACACACACAGACACGCACAAACACCCATTAATCTAGATCCTCATCTCTCCCCATGTCCGCATGTGTATCTCGCACACTCACTCTCTAATTATGTATATGTGTCTCCACATCAACACAAAGCCCCATGTACATGTCTCTCTCTATCCTCCACACACATAGACATAAAGAATATGTTATCATTGCCTCAGTCTCTAGACATATCACACACACACACTGTATATCTCTCTCTCTCGCAAACACGCTAAACAAGGGTTTCCCCGTGGATAACTTACCGTCTATTCATCAACAGTCGTGGCAGTACGACGAACACGAGACGTGAAAAATAATAAATCTACACGTGCTTAGACCACCTAGTATGACTACTAGGACTAGAGCAAGCCAAAAAGCGCGTCGCCGTCACCCCTCCTTATCGGCGATGGGAAAACCTTTGTTTTACACAGTCGAGAAGTCATTGTGCTAAGGCCTCACATGCTGAGGCGTTGAATAGAATGTAGATGCTAGTTTACGGAAACAAGTATCGATAATACGTTTGTATCCCCATACTTATATTTCTTCTCTTATAAAAAACCGAGTTGGTGATGATGGTACGTGTGCCATCTTGCAATATAGACCGTCCTATCTATATCTGACTGATGGAAATTGAACTAAAAGATACCCGCACCCCTCTCCACATTTGCAGACAAGGCCTTCCCTCGTTCATCCTTATCTCCAACAACCTCATTGTTGAGCAATTAAGAAAGGAAGCCTCTGGAACAAACTGGCCTGGTGGCCGCTGCCGGCGTCATCAATCCCCATGCCTCTGCTCAGTCCGACCACCGATCACCACCACGCCCCACTCCTCTTCACCTTATCTACTATTTCTCGAGATATCATTAGTTTTTACACATGGGATTACTCCTGCATGGGTCAATCACAACGAGTGTTTTTATAAAAAATGCATCTTGATGTTCCGTGCAATGCACGGATCTTGCTAGTACTCCTACAGAAGATTAAGTTGGTGATGATGGTGTGTCTGCCATCCGGTGTTTGTGACCATTAGATCTACATCTAACGACTGTGAGGTAAGTTGTTGCCTTTTCTCACAAACATCCCACTTGTCTACCAATTTGCAGAAAAACCCATAATTAGTATCTTAAAACCAACCACATCCCTCCCTGACCTCACCAAAACAGCCCAAGGAATATATTCTAATTGAAACATAATATATCTCTAGTGATATATGTATATCAAAATTAGAGTGTTTTGTATCAAGTTTGTGAATAAGTATTATTCTAATTATGATTTGTTGCAACACACAAGAACATTGCTAGTATTTCCAACCATGCAATTGTTTTCCCTAGTATTCCATAGTTTCGAGTTTTCCATCAAGATATTAGTCACTCATGGTTGATATTTACTTTCAATCATGTACACATATGCACTATCTAACTAGCCTTGCTTATTGGGTTCCAAAGCTTAACTTTCACTCCTACTTACAATATGTAGAGTATTTAACAAAAAACTACCACTTTCAACCAGCCCTAGGAAGAATCTATTGTACAAAAAATAGCAAAAACATACCCAAAATTTCTTAATCCACGCCAAAAACTACTACTTATCGATTAGGTTAGTTTAAACCCATTTATGACAGGGTTGGCTCACACGTCTGTGCTGACGAGGCAGTTTAAACCAACACATTTGTTTGACCGTTGACATGAGGGACCCACATTTGACCTTCTATCCTGTTATTCCCCCTCAAATCATTATTTTTCCTGAACATTACTTCAAACAGTGCTGATGCGTGTTCGTCGGTGGCGCCGGTGATGAGCGAGTTGGCCGTCGCTCCGCCGGACAGGCCGGACGCCGCGCTGGCCTCCACACGGGTTGGCACGCTGGCCCGAGCGTGACTCACGAGCGAGCAAGCCGCCGCGTTGGCCTTCGCTCGAGCCAGATGGCTGGCCTTAGCGCGGCGCGCGCGAGCAAGCCACCGCGCTGCCGTGCCAATCTAGCTAGCAAACCTTGCAGACAAGCAGCTGGACGGAGCTATCTTGGCTAGCTAGCGGCCGCGAGCGTCGGACGGAGCTGGCATCCGGGCTGTCACAAGATGAGCTCCGCACTGCCGGCGGTTTTGACCTCGCCTTCTGCCGGCGGCGGTAGCTGCGTCCCATGGCCGAGGATGACTAGGTGGACGGGCCGGAGGTAGGAGGTCACTCGGGGATCTTTGTGCAGACTGACATGTAGGTCCCACAAGTCATAACGCCCGGTCGTATAGAAGGCGTTGACTTAATGGGCGACACGGGCCCTGTTTGGATACTCTAAGTCAGAGGTTAGATTCTAACCCTGAACTAACTCTAACCAAAGCGGTGTTTGGATGGCAGGGTTAGATTGACAACAAATGTATCCTAATAGGGCCATGGGTTGAAACGTGCCTATAACGACACTTCGTAGAGTAGTAGTTTCTTGGTAGGGCTGGTTGGTAAGAGCATGTACAATGGTTGATAAGGTAGTCTTATCTTAAGTCTGCCACGTATGCAAGTGGTAGTACTACCTCCGTCTCGGTGAATAAGTCATTCACGTAGTTCTAGGTCGACGATTTAACTATCTAAATATGTATTATATGTGACAAGACATATATATTTAGAAACTACATCCGTGTAGAAATCTAGTGATATACTTTTTATGACATATAACACGTATTTAATTTCTCAAATCGATGACCTAGAACTAAGCGAATGACTTACTCACCTAGACGGAGGTAGTAGTTTCTTGGCATTATTAGTGGTTTCTTGCATTATTAGGGGTTTATTGTAAGGAGCAATGTACTACTAGCGACAAAAGGCGATTCTAGGTTGTGTTGTACTCCAATGAGTACTACTAGTGGTCGTGGGAGTGTATACCTCGTTTTGTGGGTTCGATCCCGGCCGAACGCACGACGGCCTTTTTTTAAATAGTAACTTCGCTGCGAGCCAATATTTTACACGGGTAGTTTGAGTTTTGAAGTCAAACGGACATGCGGCACCACAATCTAGGTGCACTGGATAGCCTAGCCACGTGAACGGGTTTTCCTTCCCAGCATCTCGTGGCTCGCATGCTCGCCCTAGCCGCACCTCGCTTGCAGCTTCCTCATCAGCTAGTAGCATATTTAAACTAGCGCCTCCCAATTAAGCCCGAGGAGCCGGAAAAGCCTGGCGGGGCATTGGGAACTGTGCAATATGGCTCTGTACGTAAAGTGCTCTACTACTACTCTGTAGCTTGTGGCGTTGCACGCATGGACTTCACTCCATTATCGGCTCTACTATAAAAGAAATTCCTCTTGACGTGTTTTTTTTGAAACGGAGGCAAAAGCTTTGCTTCATCTCATTCATAAAGAAGGAACTACTAACAAAGTTCGATGAGATCCATTACACCTCCACAAATGGAAGCGGAAAGCCTAGTCTGGCTGTATCAAATAACTCAAATGTTCTGCCCCCGCAGTAACGGTCGTTGATAAACAGGCTGCTAGTGTGTGCGTGAGAGGAGCGGCTGAGTAGGCCAGCTACGTGATAAGAGCGGCTGAATAGAGCACCGAGAGTACCCACTAGGCCACTACGCAGGTGTACCTGCATTGATAGTATACCGATGGTTCTAGAGAACAGTAGTACCCTCCACTTCCAACTGTAGCTCCTTGGCCCTGAGATTCAAGAGTTCAAAACTGGTGCACTATACTAGAAGTACAGTACATAGCACTAGTAGTACTCTCGCACTACTAGTTGAGAAAGTAGTACTAGTACTGCTACAGTACGAGTACGTACTCCTCCGTCACATAATGTAAGACGTTTTTTGACACTAGTTGGTGTGTACAAAAAATAGCAAAAACATACCCATAATTTCTTAATCCACGCCAAAAACTACTAGCTAGTGCCAAAAATTTCTTACTAGTGCTATTATTTATAGTATAATGCAATCCCATAACGTCCCATAATTCTAGTACTAGTAGTAAATAATAGCCTCACCCCTTCGCTATAGTTGGAAGGGACGAGGCCCTGCGGTTACTACACTCTTATCTCCTCCTCGCCAGTTCCCCTCCACCCGAAGAGAAGGCAGTTCATCGCTGCTCCAATGGATTCGCCAGGCAGTTCTCCTCCTCGTCGGGGCTGGGAGACCTTGGACGATGATCCTCTGGGAGAAATCACACGCCGCTCCGACGTCCTCACCGCCGCAAGACTCAGTGCTTTCTACACCAACTATTTCAAGACGGTGCTTAAAATGGCTTGGGAAAAGGCCATGCTTGTTGGTCTTCCATGCATCCTCGAGGAGAAGGTTCTTCTATGGGACAATCCTTCGAACAGTCCACCGCTCCCTGTCTATGGTTGCACGTTGACTCCGCTAGAGTTGTTGATGTTGAGAGGTAGTCAGATTTTGTCTGATGAGCAGGTCAGTAATGGAGTTTGATTAGGTAGTACTTAGTTATTCCATTTCCATCCCGTAATTTCTCCGCTGCCCACCGTCTTATATATAGGTCTGGGTCGGTGCCAACAAAGATTAGCTTGCATACCTCCGGCCGGATACCACGATCATTTTTCACAACATCCACAACAGTGCAGCCGTTCCGGTAGACCCCTTCTCCACCATTGGGATCGGCCTTCCGGACTGGCTGGGCTTGAATACGTATGATGATGCCTACATGATATTAAAGAAGATAGCAATTGCGGACCCGCCGACAAAGCGACGCGGCTACGATGATTACTATCACATCATGGTGTTCGACATAAGGATTGTGATCAATGCAAGAGGCAGTAACGGCAGAGGCTGGCGCATGTTGGCGGTGGCAGATTTGTACCCCTACACGTTCGAAGATGCCGTGCGCCATCTAGGCCAAATCTTCGTGGTGACAAGCCAGGGGACTTGTTTCATCTAGTTGCCATCCTACGGTACGGGAGATTACAAATGGAATGCACAAACCATCATTTGCATCTTTAATGGTACTCCATTATTTTGCAGGGACCAGTCATCCCACGATCAAAATAAGATCGCCAATCCTGGATGTGCATTTGCATCCGCGATTCGGTCTAACCTGGAACCTTGTAGCTGACTTTGACATATTGGGATCAACTATCTTAGCAATCGTTACCCATGGTACCACTGATGTGCAACATGGTCACACAATCTACCACGATCGGACCGTGACCATCTACCCAGGTATTCCATTTTTAACCCTCCCGCCTTCTCTTTCATTGTTGTACTAGTACTCTACTTACGTACTACTACCTCCATCCGGGTTTACACGGCCGGAGAGTAGCTTCGCAGTGTCCGCGTTTATAAGGCCTTGCTTTGGGCTGCTCTAGGCATGTTGTCGTTCCATTGGTTGCATGCAAAAGAATCATTGCTCGTCCCCGGCTTGCTCCGTGAGAAGAACTCATTACATTGCATGGCTGCTCTTCGATTGGTTGCATGCAAGAGCTCACAGGATAGAAAATATACCGAGCGTGGGGTTCCAAGGATTAAAGGGAGCCAAGAGTAATTAATTCCATTGTGTCTTGGTCCTCGCAAACCTGCCGGCTGGCCTTGTAAACCCGGACGGAGGTAGTAGTAGGAGTACTTTTTACCTTGGAGGACGCATATAGCTAGCTAGGCCCTTGAAGACTTGAACCCACTAGCTGCCACCATTTTTGTTTTTCCATGTCTTACTATCTCATTATGTAGCCAATAGTGGCTATATATAATAAGCCGGTTATTTTACTTCCTCTATACCGGAGTAGTACTATTTGCTACACAGTATTACTGACCATCATATTTGAGCACAACATTATTATGCATGGACCTTGACTATGTATGTCACCATGTGTACAGATATGAGATCTCGCGTGTACTAGATGAACGGCGCCGAGTTCGACCCCCATGATGCTACGTGGGTGCCGAGGAACACTCTTGGAGAGTACTCACTTTTCATTGGGGACAGCTACCTGCTACGTCTTGAGCTTGCGTTGGTTTTCCTTGAAGAGGAAAGGGTGATGCAGCAATAGTAGCGTAAGTATTTCCCTTAGTTTTTGAGAACCAAGGTATCAATCCAGTAGGAGGCTCCTCAAAAGTCCCATGCACCTACACAAACAAACAAAGAACTCACAACCAACACAATAAAGGGGTTGTCAATCCCTTCACGGCCACTTGAGAAAGTGAGATCTGATAGAGATAGTATGATAAGATAAATATATTTTTGGTATTTTATAATATAGATTGAAAAAGTAAAGATGCAAATAAAAGTAGATTGAAAGCTTATATGATAAAAGATAGACCCGGGGGCCATAGGTTTCACTAGTGGCTTCTCTCAAGATAGCATAAGTATTACGGTGGGTGAACAAATTACTGTCGAGCAATTGATAGAAAAGCGAATAATTATGAGATTATATAGGCATGATCATGTAGATAGGCATCACGTCCGCGACAAGTAGACCGACTCCTGCCTCCATCTACTACGATTACTCCACACATCGACCGCTATCCAGCATGCATCTAGAGTATTAAGTTCATAAGAACAGAGTAAGGCATTAATAAAGATGACATGATGTAGAGGGATAAACTCATGGAATATGATATAAACCCCATCTTTTTATCCTCGATGGAAACAATACAATACGTGCCTTGCTACCCCTATTGTCACTAGGTAAGGACACCGCAAGATTGAACCCAAAGCTAAGCACTTCTCCCATTGGAAGAAAGATCAATCTAGTAGGCCAAACAAACTGATAATTTGGAGATACTTGCAAAGATAACTCAATCATACATAAAAGAATTCAGAGGAGATTCAAATATTTCTCATAGATAAACTTAATCATAAACCCACAATTCATCGGATCTCGACAAACACACCGCAAAAAGAGTTACATCGAATAGATCTCCAAGAAGATCGAGGAGAACATGGTATTGAGATCCAAAAAGAGAGAAGAAGCCATCTAGCTAATAACTATGGACCCGAAGGTCTGTGGTAAACTACTCACAACTCATCGGAGGGGACATGGTGTTGATGTAGAAGCCCTCCGTGGTCGATTCCCCCTCCGGCGGAGCACCGACGAAGGCTCCAAGATGGGATCTCGTGGATACAGAAGGTTACGGCGGTGGAAATAGTTTTTCGTTGGCTCCCTGGATGTTCTCGGGGTACGTGGGTATATATAGGAGGAAGAAGTAGATCGGTGGCTGCCCGAGGGGCCCACAAGATAGGGGGCACGCCCTCCACCCTCGTGGCCGCCTCCGCTGCTTCTTGACTTTTACTCTAAGTCCTTTGGATCACGTTCGTTCCAAAAATCACGCTCCCGAAGGTTTCATTTCGTTTGGACTCCGTTTGATGTTCCTTTTCTTTGAAATACTGAAATAGGCAAAAAAACAGCAATACGGGCTGGGCCTCCGGTTAGTAGGTTAGTCCCAAAAATGATATAAATGTGTAAAATAAAGCTTATAAACATCCAAAACAGGTAATATAATAGCATGGAACAATCAAAAATTATAGATACATTGGAGACGTATCAAGCATCCCCAAGCTCATCCCCAAGCTTAATTCCTGCTCGTCCTCGAGTAGGTAAATGATAAAAACAGAATTTTTGATGTGGAATGATACCTAGCATAATTCTCAATGTAATTTTCTTTATTGTGGCATGAATGTTCAGATCCAAATGATTCAAAATAAAAGTTCATATTGACATAAGAAATAGTAACACTTCAAGCATACTAATCAAAGCAATCATGTCTTCTCAAAATAACATGGCTAAAGAAAGTTCATCCCTACAAAAATCATATAGTTAGGCTATGCTTCATTTTCGTCACACAAAAATGCTCCCAAATTCTTCACCCCCGATGACAAGCCAAGCAATTGTTTCGTACTTCAATAATCTCAAACTTTTTCAACTTTCACGCAATACATGAGCGTGAGCCATGGATATAGCACTATGGGTGGAATAGAATATGATGATGGGGATTGTGTGGAGAAGACAAAAAAGTAGAAAGTCTCACATTGACGAGGATAATCAACGGGCTATGGAGATGCTCATCAATTGGTGTCAACATGAGGAGTAGGGATTGCCATGCAACAGATGCACTAGAGCTATAAATGTATGAAAGCTCAACAAAAGAAAACTAGTGGGTGTGCATCCAACTTGCTTGCTCACGAAGACCTAGGGCATTTTGAGGAAGCCCATCATAGGAATATACAAGCCAAGTTCTATAATGAAAATTTCCCACTAGTATATGAAAGTGACAACATATGAGACTCGCTATATGAAGAACATGGTGCTACGTTGAAGCACAAGTGTGGAAAATAGATAGTAACATTGCCCCCTTTTTATTTTATTTTTATTTTTTCTTTTATTTTTTTGGGCCTTTCTTTTTTCTTTTGGCCTTTCTTCTTTTTTTTTCTTTTTTTTCTTTGGCCTTTTTTTGGCCTTTCTTTTTTTTGGGGACAATGCTCTAATAATGATGATCATCACACTTTTATTGATTTACAACTCATGAATTACAACTCAAAACTAGAAAAAAATATGACTCTATATGAATGCCTCCGGCGGTGTACCGGGATGGGCAATGAATCAAGAGTGACATGTATGAAAAATTATGCAAAGTGGCCTTGCCACAAATACGATGTCAACTACATGATCATGCAATGGCAATAGGACAATAGTAATGCGTGTCATGATCATAAACGGAACGGTGGAAAGTTGCATGGCAATATATCTCGGAATGGCTATGGAAATGCCATAATAGGTAGGTATGGTGGCTGTTTTGAGGAAGATATAAGGAGGTTTATGTGTGATAGAGCGTATCATATCACAGGGTTTGGATGCACCGGCGAAGTTTGCACCAACTCTCAAGGTGAGAAAGGGCAATGCACGGTACCGAAGAGGCTAGCAATGATGGAAAGGTAAAAGTGCGTATAATCCATGGACTCAACATTAGTCATAAGAACTCATATACTTATTGCAAAAATCTACAAGTCATCAAAAATCAAGCACTATGCGCATGCTCCTAGAGGGATAGATTGGTAGGAAAAGACCATCGCTTGTCCCCGACCGCCACTCATAAGGATGCACAATCTAAGAACACCTCACGTTTCAAATTTGTTACACATCTTTAACCATACGTGCATGCTACGGGACTTGCTAACTTCAACACAAGCATTCTTTAAATTCATAATCACCAAACTAGCATGAATTTAATATCACTACATCCATATCTCAAAACAATTATCAAGTATCAAATTGATCATAGCATCCAATTCACTTCCTATGATAGTTTTTATTATACCCGACTTGGATGCCTACCATTCTAGGACCAATTTTATAACCATAGCAAATACCATGTTGTTCAAAGAGACTCTCAAAATAATATAAGTGAAGCATGAGACTCTGTTGGAAAAGGCAGTGCCTAGGAGGCGCTTAGGCACGCCTAGACGCTAGGCAATGGCTAAACGCCTCGCCTTGGGCATGAATGGAGGTCTAGGCAGGGAAAGCAAGGAATTGTCCACCCAAGCAAGAAATCATGCCACATACTGCACTGACGTGTCGAACGGGTTATATTCCAATGGTAGTAGATGGTAACTAACTTATTTATATGCCCTAAACTAATATCAACAACCATATAATAATCAAAAATACACTACGAGTAAAAACTATATTACCGCCTAGGCCGCACCTAGGGAGCTTAGGCACTGCCTAGGCACTAGGTGAAGGACAACCGCCTCGCTTACGCCTACCGCCTTTTCCAACCTGATGAGAGACTAGCAATTTCTACAAAATTAAGCCACCGCCGTGCTCTAAAAGGTATAAGTGAAGCACTAGAGCAAAAACTATCTAGCTCAAAAGATATAAGTGAAGCACATAGAGTATTCTAATAAATTCTAATCAAGTGGGCTTCTCCCGAAAGGTGTGTATAGCAAGGATGATTGTGGAAAACTAAAAAGCAAATATTAATATCATACAAGACGCTCCAAGCAAAACACATATCATGTGGCGAATAAAAATATAGCTCCAAGTGAAGTTACCAATGAACGAAGACGAAAGAGGGGATGCCTTCCGGGGGCATCCCCAAGCTTAGGCTTTTGGCTATTCTTGAATATCTTGGGGTGCCATGGGCATCCCCAAGCTTAGGCTCTTGCCACTCCTTATTCCATAGTCCATCAAATCTTTACCCAAACCTTGAAAACTTCACAACATAAAACTCAACAGGAAATCTCATAAGCTCCGTTAGTGAAAGAAAGAAAAACCACCACATAAGGTAATGTATAACTCATTCTTTATTTATATTGGTGTTAAACCTACTGTATTTCAAGTTCTGTATGGTTCATACCACTTAATACTAGCCATAGATGCATCAAAATAAGCAAACAACACACGAAAAATAGAATCTGTGAAAAACAGAACAGTTTGTAGCAATCTGTAACCCACCAATACTTATGGAACTCTAAAAATCCTAAAAAATAGGAAGTCCTGGGTAGTTTGTCTATTGATATACATCAAAAAGAATCAACGCAAAATCACATTTCTGTGATTTAACAAAACTAATTTCGTGCGTGCAAAGTTTCTCTTTTTCAACAAAATCAAATTAACTATCACCATAGGTTATCCTATAGCTTCTACTTGGCACAAACACTAATTAAAACATCTAAACAGAAGGTAGATGCAAAATTTATTACTAAACAGAAACAAAAACAAAAAACACAAATAAAATTGGGTTGCCTCCCAACTAGCGCTATCGTTTAACGCCCCTAGCTAGGCATAAAAGCGAGGATAGATCTAAGTAGTGCCCTCTTTGGCACTCAAATCCTCAATAGAGCACTTATAATTTTTAGGGGTTTCTCCCTTTTTAGCAATGATTAAATCTTTAGGCAAAAATTCAAGAAATTCATTTGTAGCAAAAGGTTCCTTAATGATAGAGAGAGACAATTGGGATGAACACTTATTGATTTGAGATCCGCATCTCCCTTACTAGAAGATTCACCCTTATTTTTAGGAACATAAATAAATTTGGCAGTTTTGGTAGGAGGTTTTGGATGTTTTTCATGGAAGAAAACGCCAACCCTAAGTTGGTAATGATATCTTCATGTTTACCGATTCTTGCAGAATCTAGATCTATTTTTTCATTAACTATAGGTTCTTTCTCTTTAAAAAATTCAAAGTAACTCCAACCCTAGATCCATATTGGGTAATGTGATTATGAATCTTTTTATGCAAATTTTCAATCAACTCAACAGTGGCAACTTTATTTTCAATAATTTCAAGCCGTTGCATCACATGTTCCGAAGTTAAAACAGTTCCATTAACCAAAAGAGGTGGTGGGCCAAACAAATCTAACATAGCATTATAAGCATCAAACGTATGGATACTCAAGAAATCCCCTCCGGTAATGGTATCAAGAACGCATCTATTCCAAGGAGTAATGCCTACATAAAAATTGTGAAGAAGAACAGAACTAGAAAGCTTCCCAGTAGATTTATTTTGAGCATTGCAAATTCTATGCCAAGCATCTTTTAAATTTT
The DNA here is from genome assembly GCF_018294505.1 of Triticum aestivum. Taxonomy (NCBI): domain Eukaryota; kingdom Viridiplantae; phylum Streptophyta; class Magnoliopsida; order Poales; family Poaceae; genus Triticum; species Triticum aestivum. Next base: position 204,058,914 of record NC_057810.1, on the reverse strand, counting down.
CTCCCTCCCTTTGCTTAAAATTAAGAATTTCATGTTCGGGAGTGATAACAAGGATAGGAGGACTAGCCATTAAGACAAGGTAAATGATCTAACACACAAGCAAACAGAAAAAGAGGCAAACGAAAGCGACAAGAGAAGATTGGGAAAGAGAGGGCGAATAAAACGGCAAGGGTGAAGTGGGTGAGAGGAAAACGAGAGGCAAATGCCAAATAATGTAAATGCGAGGGAGATGAGTTTGTGATGGGTACTTGGTATGTCTTGACTTGAGCGAAGACCTCCCCGGCAACGGCGCCAGAAATCCTTCTTGCTACGGCTTGAGCTTGCTTTGGTTTTCCTTGAAGAGGAAAGGGTGATGCATCAATAGTAGCGTAAGTATTTCCCTCAGTTTTTGAGAACCAAGGTATTAATCCAGTAGGAGGCTCCTCAAAAGTCCCACGCACCTACACAAACAAACAAAGAACTCGCTACCAACGCAATAAAGGGGTTGTCAATCCCTTCACAGCCACTTGCGAAAGTGAGATCTGATAGAGATAGTATGATAAGATAAATATATTTTTGGTATTTTATAATATAGATTAAAAAAGTAAAAATGCAAATAAAAGTAGATTGAAAGCTTATATGATAAAAGATAGACCCGGGGGCCATAGGTTTCACTAGTGGCTTGATAGCATAAGTATTACGGTGGGTGAACAAATTACTGTCGAGCAATTGATAGAAAAGCGAATAAGTATGAGATTATCTAGGCATGATCATGTATATAGGCATCACGTCCGCGACAAGTAGAACGACTCCTGCCTGCATCTACTACTATTACTCCACACATTGACCGCTATCCAGCATGCATCTAGAGTATTAAGTTCATAAGAACAAAGTAACGCATTAAGAAAGATGACATGATGTAGAGGGATAAACTCATGCAATATGATATAAACCCCATCTTTTATCCTCGATGGCAACAATACAATACGTGCCTTGCTACCCCTATTGTCACTCGGTAAGGACACCGCAAGATTGAACCAAAAGCTAAGCACTTCTCCCATTGCAAGAAAGATCGATCTAGTAGGCCAAACGAAACTGATAATTCAAAGAGACTTGCAAAGATAACTCAATCATACATAAAAGAATTCAGAGGAGATTCAAATATTTCTCATAGATAACTTGATCATAAACCCACAATTCATCGGTTCTCAACAAACACACCGCAAAAAGAGTTACATCGAATAGATCTCCAAGAAGATCGAGGAGAACATGGTATTGAGATCCAAAAAGAGAGAAGAAGCCATCTAGCTAATAACTATGGACCCGAAGGTCTGTGGTAAACTACTCACAACTCATCGAAGGGGCTATGGTGTTGATGTAGAAGCCCTCCATGGTCGATTCCCCCTCCAGCGGAGCGCCGGCGAAGGCTCCAAGATGGGATCTCGCGGATACAAAAGGTTACAGCGGTGGAAATAGTTTTTCGTTGGCTCACTGGATGTTTTTGGGGTACGTGGGTATATATAGGAGGAAGAAGTAGGTCGGTGGTCGCCCGAGGGGCCCACGAGATAGGGGGGCGCACCCTGTAGGGGTGGGCGCGCCCTCCACCCTCGTGGACGCCTCGGCTGCTTCTTGACTTGCACTCCAAGTCCTCTGGATCACGTTCGTTCCAAAAATCACGCTCCTGAAGGTTTCATTCCGTTTGGACTCCGTTTGATATTCCTTTCCTTCGAAATACTGAAATAGGCAAAAACAACAGCAATACGGGCTGGGCCTCCGGTTAGTAGGTTAGTCTTAATGATATAAATGTGTAAAATAAATCCCGTAAACATCCAAAACAGGTAATATAATAGCATGGAACAATCAAAAATTATAGATATGTTGGAGACGTATCACTACCCCATTGTGAAGCGGATGCCACCTTCCGTGCACAACACGGAAGGCCTGTCGTTCACGAAGCATGGTTGTGTCTTCCATGCGCACTGCCGGATGAACGACATGCTGGGACACACTATCCTTGATTTATGTCGCTTCAGCTTGGATGAGTCTCCATCGTGTGGAACCGGACTAGAAAGCTGCGACAATGATTCCCGTTTCCCACCGCTATGGATCGTGCCATCCATGAAGAACACCTGGGACTAGAACCTGGAGGAGGATATGTAGCCCATCTATAATGTGTAAGTGGAGTACAGTAAATTGTGAACAGTAGCGCTGTGAATATATGTAGACTAGTCGTGCACAAATTTATCACATGAATTGGAGATGAACTTGTGTGGCATACTGGCATTTGTCCTTTGGAATTTATTACTAGTAAATGTGTTATGTGTACGTGCAACTTGTGTTGTTGTTGCACGGGCTGCAACATGCTCTTTGAGAAAGAAAAAAAGGTGGCACAGCTTTGGATATATGTGACGTGGCGGCATCATACAGTAGCATCGTTCGCTATAGTTGTAGTACGCTCCTACTAGGACAACAACTCCTATAAAACCTTGCGCTTGGCTCTTTGCCTCTTCGGGAGGTTCAACAGTTCGTTCTCGTGTGAACCTTGCACTTGGCTCTTCGCCTCTTCGGAAGGTCCAACAATGATGATACTACAGTACACATTATGCTTCTAGCAATCTGACACCAATTGAACTGCTGCACATCCACCGTGAGGGCGAGGGTGAGGGAGAGGGAGAAGGAGAGGGTGCGCTGTAGTCAAAACCCTCTCCTCGTGCTGCGAACCACCGCGTGCGTGGGCAAGGGAGAGGCATAGTAAGCAAGCTTCTCCTCGTTCGGCGAGTTGACGGGACACATCAAAGCAGTACTAGTAGTACTAGTCTGTACTGCACACTTTCCGGTTAATATGGCTTAATTTGAAACAAGAAAAATACACTGGCGGTCAACGTATGTAACAATACGCTCTTTACGGTCACCATATATAATTTTGCGGTGATTATACGATCACTAGCTCATCGTAGAGCACTGTATTGCACCCTACTGACCATCCACATAGTCGACGTGGCACTTTGTTGACTGGTTAAATTGTCACATGGTTTCTGGGTCCCACCTGTCAGTTGGCAGAGCAAAGAAATCAGCTAAAAAACAAAGAGTGTAGTACATCTACACTTCCAATGCATTTAACCTTTAATCTAAATTGATATTGATTGACTAATGCACCAACTTGTGCTCTAGGTATAGGCTACATGTCTATCCTTAATTACAGCATGCAACGACCTTCATTTAATCTTCTTCTCTCAATGGTCGCATGCACACATAACTTTTGTGCATTAATTATGCGTTGGTCAATGTGTAAATCTCTAAATGTACATTCTTTCACGGACGTAGGGAGTAGGTTGAGCACTTGAGCATGAGCGTGTCTGTTGCGTCGTGTGCTGTGTGTCGCATGGGTGCGCGAGTGTTGCGTGCGTCCATGTGTACGTGTGAGTGTTGCATGTTGCATGCATGCATGCATGCATGGGGCTTACTCCCTCCCATTGACATGTTCATATTTCAAGCTTCCTATGTTCCCTCCATATGGTGATACTCCCTCTGTTCCCAAATACGAAGTAAAATCCTCCCTCTATTCCCAAATACGGAGTAAAATCTTCCCTCTGTTCCCAAATACGGAGTATTTGTCTTTCTAGAGATTTCAACAAGTGACTACGTAAGGAGCAAAATGAGTGAAGTGAGCGTAGAAGCATAGGGATAATGTGGAAAGGAAGTCTTCACGATCCATTATTCCCCATTTCGGTCAGAGAGAACTATTCAACTAGTCTTCACAGTGAAGTGACAATACTCGCTGCAGCAGATGGGACACTTAATTAATAAGCTGAACCAGCATGTTGGTGTTACTAAATCAGCCTTACCCAGTGCCGCCATCATGTTTGCCAGTAGAGCATGCTTCTGTCCTCCATTAACTAGCATATGGGCCCTCTTGTGGTAGACCCACATGTCATCGGTGTAACTATTTACAATCCAAAGGACAGTATATCCTGGTAGTAGTAGTAGAATTGAGATTTAATGCACTTTCTTCCCCGTCTTCCACTCTTCTTCCTCCTCTCTTCCCCATCGTCGACCACACACCATTTCCCCCCGCTCATTGCTCGCCCGCCCGCGCTATCTTCCTTGGTAGTTCGTGTGTACCATATCCCCCCGCTCACTGCTCGGCCACACGAGGAGAAGCTTCTTCACTCGCCCGCCCGAATCCACTTCCCTTCTGGCTCGCACGCACCGAAAACCCCAATGGCAGAACCGACTAACACGCAGAGCCGCGATTGGAATTCCCTCCCCAATGTTCTCTTGGAGCAGATCTGTAATCGTATGGACCTACTCAGCACCGTCCGTCTGGCCGCATGCTCGGTGTCTTTGTACTGTCTACTTGTCTGCAACCGGCCGGCTCTTTTCAAGACACCCTGCTTACTGATGCCCGATACTCGCAGGTGGCCCAGACACCGACTTGACGATCCTACGGAGATTGCCGTGGTGCCCCTCGACATGCTACCACTACCCGTCTACCTGCCCTTCATGCGCGGCCACTACTGGGTGGGCATGAAGGCCAACTGGATCATCCTCATCCACCAATCCGGTAGTCCATGGAGTCTCGTGGATATCTACACCCAGCGAGAGATCACCCTTCCATCTTTGGATACCGCCGCCATCGAGCCTCGCAGCCCGCCGGACACTCCTGCCTACTACGCACGAGACGCGTCGAGCTTTTGGCTCGACCTCTGTTTGTTGAAGGTTGTAATCTGTGAAGTGCCCACACCATCAGAAGACTACATGGATTACAATCTCATTGTCGTGTTCAACATGGGATTAGTCTATCTGGAATCCGGTCGCCATACATGGTTATGGATCATCGTCGATCCTCTTCACCCAACACTTCTGTCTGATGCTATAGTGCATGATGGCATCGTTTATGCGGTCGACGCACAGATTGGCTTCCTATACTGGTGGAATCTATTGTCGTGTAATTGTTCTATCTCATCTCATCTTTACCTTAACAATACGACTGCCTGTTCATTGTTACAAATTTAGAATATATAATTTAGAATATATAGTATGTCTATAACCACATCATCGCTATATGTTCCTCTCATTTCCTAGATTTTTATGACCACACATGTTATTGTTAGAGTTGATATGAGAACAATTGGTATCTAATGATTGTTGGAATAGATATTATGAGTATAACCTCATGATTGCTATATGTTACTCTCATTTCCAGGATTTTTATAACAACGCATGTTATTGCTTAGAGTTGATATGATAATTGTAGTAAGTGCTATGGTAGAATATGAGTAGGCCCTGTCATATCTGTTTTCCTCTCATTGTTACATGATGTTTGAACCATGATATATTGCTAGAATATGAAAGCCATTGGCTTATTTTTTTTAACTTGGGGTATGATTATGACCATGGCATTGCAATTCTCTGTCTATGATATGTGTCACTGTTATAATAATCTTAATTCCACACATACTTTGGACATGATTGTTTATTTTTATCCTTTTGGTCTCCAATTTGAATTGTTGCAGCTGACGCAAATGCTTTGGCCTTCATGATTCCAGGACCTGGAATCATACCAGCCGATGGGTGGTGGTTTATCGCTCGTTCAACTGATGGTGGTCATTTGATGCTCATTTGCACATACCAAATTGACCTAACCATTTCATCAAACCACATGCAATACAATGCCTGGGGCATTCATGACATTGATGGCTATGGCTGCTTCGTGTTCGATAAAGATCCCAGCTCCGTTGGACCAGGCGTATTCAACTGGAGGCGGGTTTACAGCCTCGGCAACCACTCCATGTTCCTCGGGCTCAATTATTCGATCATCCAACCAATCATCGATCATATCACCGGCGATGATTACCGTGCTATGCAACTTCCATTCGCCAGGGGGGACTGTGTTTACACATCATACCATGGGTTTCATGAATCACCATATCCAGAGATTCGTCGACACAGCTTGTTGCGAGATAATCTTCAGTGTATGAAAGGCATCAAGCTTCCATGCGATGGATGGCTTTTGCAAACCCGACATGCGGCGATGTGGTTCATGCCAACAGCAAATATGCACAACTTGATTCATACTAATATGTAGACTGAGCCATGTACTTACAATAGCAGTACTAGTATACGTCGGTCAAATTATTCATCATGTCCACACATTGAATTGATGTGACAACACGCTGCGCGTGAGGTGACACAAGAATCCCGGCAGCGTGTTCGGGTATTCTGGACTTCAGATTTGGAGTACCACTTATCTGTCGAAATCTTTCATCATTCACTTAAAACAGTCGATTGATCATACATTGAGTACCATATAACTGGAATTAACCCATGCAAGTCGAAGAAGGATTGGCCGGTGCGGCCGGCTGGCGTCAAGTTCGATCCCACGGATCAGGAGCTGATCGAGCACCTTGAGGCCAAAGTGAGTGCTGACAGTGTGAGATCTCACCCTCTCATCGATTTGTTCATACCAACCATCAACAGCGAGCACGGCATATGCTACACCCATCCTGAGAAATTTCTAGGTAAGACACCGATCGGCCGTCTACTTGCACAAACATATTCCTTTGTTTATAGCTCTATTTTTCTTTTTAGACGCAGGCCTGGTGAAGCAATTACAATTTGACAGTTAATAAAAAGTGAAACAAGTGACTGCAACATGCCAAAGATGTTATGAAAATGCTAACTACGTACACTAAAACTTGTATTCGACAATACTGCAGGTATCACACTGAGTGGCCTAAGCAAGCATTTCTTCCTGCACAATTCCAGGGCATTCAAAAGGGGCACGTGGACGCGTTGCAAGATACAGTCAGAGTGCGGCATGCACGCGATGTGGCACAACACCGGCAATACCTTGCCGGTGATGGTCAACGGCCGGCAGACGGGCAGCAAAAAGGTTCTGGTGCTGCACACCAACAAGAACTTCGACCAGTAGAGGACCAACTGGGTGATGCACCAGTACCACCTCGGGGACCTGGAGCAAGAGAAGGAGCGGGAGCTGGTCCTTTGCAAGATTTTCTACCAGACGAACACTAGGGCCAGGAGTAAAAATATTATAAGTTAGTTTGGTATTGGTACTTGTACTACCTTGTCGTCCGCAAGTTCGTATTGTTGTTAATGATCTTTTGGTATGAACTTGGCATTTGCTTCCAACCATCATGCCGAGGGTCGACGTGGATATAAAGCTGATTCATTTGTTTCGAAATGAATTTTAAGGCACCTGATTTTTATTTGATGGGTAGCATAAGCACCTGCCGTTCGAATTCCCAGTTCTCCAAATTTTTCAAAACAAGTGCATGATCTTATTATCACGATGAAAAAACAATATCCCTGTTGCATCCCAGTTATCAGTCTGTACTTGCAGAATTCTCTCGTTTATTGAGCACGTATATTGTTTTTTTAGGTCGAGCAAGTTTTAACTGGGCTGTAGACTGCCCAGGCTTTGCTTTGTTTTTAACAGGCCCAACCCATGACGACAACGAGGCACAAAGATCCAGCAAGTATCTACTGGCCTCTAGCCCTCCAGCATTAGTTATATTTTGTCTTACAACATCCGTAGGCACTTTTTTTTACTGAATCAAACACATAGCCCATTTATATTTTCCTCTTGAAACGCATGTCCTACATCCATTTTCTAATCTCTACCTATAGTTTTACTAGTTCATATACATGTATCATTATATTGAAAATACATAAAATTCACTTTTCATATTTACATCCTTATTTTTGTTGTTGTTTTCCCTCCCAGCGCTAATTTTTTTACCACTGATTTTCCCTTGAACCAACTCAATTGTCCCACGTCTTATTTGCTTACAAAAACAAAATGATTTTTTTGGCAAATCAATAAGTTCTTTAAATGTTTATCATTTCGGGATTACAAAAGTTCAGACTCCACCAAAATATGCAAAATAAGGTTGAACTTTTTGACCGTGGTCCTCGGCAGAAAATGGGCTGTAATAAATTACTTAAGAATTAGCAAATGGGCTCCAAATTATTAAAAAATAGCAAATGGGCTCTATGTTGTCTGCCACAGATTTAGAGGCTGACTTGTAGGCCTACTAAGTTCATGCGTACACAAGGTTTATCAAAAAAGAAACTTAGTCAACAATCGACTCTACCAGCGTCAGACCGTTAGATGTCAATCTAACGGCACTCGTGCTTCTCCAGTCTCTGATCTTCCTGCCCCAGCCACCAAACCAGCACCGTCGGAACCGCCTGCTCCCGCCTCCCGTGGCCGGTTGTGCTGCCGGGCAGGCCTCACGGCCCCCTCATATACTCGCATCCCTGGCCTGTCTATCCCTCTACTCACCCACACCTCCTGTTATTTTCTGGCAATGGCAGCCAAACCAGTCAACCCTCGTACTCTCCACCGCGTGGGCAGCCACTACCGTGTCTTCCCTAGCTCCGTGTCGTTCCCTTCGTAGGCCTCGCCGTCGTCCACCACCCTGGTGCTCTCGGCGCGGTGTGGTCTACATGGTCAATGAACGACATCCATCGGAAGTGGACTGCACGTGGAGAGGCTGACATCTGGGTCCATGGCCGCACACAAGGAAATGCCTCCTTATTACGTGCAAAATATTGATTCCTCCACCTGACATCTGGGACCGCCGGAAGAGCCTTTGTATTTCGCGAAAAAAAACGTTCCCTCCACTGACAGGTCAGACCCACCAACTATATCTTCGCACGCAAGGAAGTGCCTCCTTATTGCGCACAAAAAAATGAATACCCTCCTGCCAGCTAGGACCCACCACAGTGGGAGGCTGACTTGTGGGCCTACTAAGTTGACAGGGACGGAGGGCTTTGTCAACTTAGTCAATATGAATGATTCTAGCTCCTGTGCCTGTACGATGTCCATCCAACGGCCTTAGCGCTTCTTCAACCTCGGGTCTTCTTGCTCCAGCCACCCAAAGTAGCGTCGGTCGTGTCGCATGCTCCTGCCTCCCGTGGCCGACTGTGCTGCCGCAGAGCCTCACCTTCCCCTACTATTCCCACCGCTGGCCAGGCCCTGCAGCGACGGCAACCTCACACCGTAGCCGAACCAGCGAACCCTCGTACTCCTCTCCGTGTGGGCTTCCTCTGTCGCGTCTTCCCCGGCTCCGCGCCGTCCCCTTCCTAGGCCTCTCCGTCGTCCACCGCCCTGGTGCTCTCGGCGCGGCATGGTCAACGTGGTCAAGGAACGGCTTCCATCGGACGTGGACTATACGTGGAGAGGCTGACAGCTGGGTCCACGGCCGCAGCAAGGAAGTGCCTCCTTATTACGCGCAAAATAATTATTCCTCCACTTGACAGTGGGGACCTACCGGACGGGCCACCGTATTTCGCGAAAAAAGCATTTCCCCTTGACTGCTGGGACTGACTAGCTACATCTTCGCATGCAAGGAAGTGCGTCCGAGCAAAAAAAATGATTCGCCCCCCTGACTGCTGGGACCCACCAGCTACATCTTCGCAGGTAAGGAAGTGCTTGACAGTCGGGACCCACCTGGTCGAAACGTACGCAGCGTTGTCATTCTGGTCGCGAACATGTACATACATACTGGTCGATGTAGAGGCGCGCACGTGTCATAGTAGAGGCGCGCACGTAGCATGTACACGTACGTACAGTGGCCAGGGTGCAAGAAAGAATATACGACCACGTACATACATACGGGCAGGGTCTCGAATGCCTACTCGCGCATACGTACGGCCAGGGCTCGTGTACATGGCTGGGTCGGAACGGAGAAACTGCGTCATCATCGTGTTCATGGGGAGCCAACCGGCTGGGTCGGAACGGAATGCGTCGTCGTGTTCATCGGGAGGGCTTGGACGGAACAGCCGATGGAAACGAGGCCTGGCGTACCACAGAATGGAGGAAACAGCCTTGTGTTCGATCGGCCACGTTCGAAACGGGATCATGTTCATCAGGAGGGGTCTGGCGTACCGCAAAATGGAGGAACCAGACCTCCTACGGTCGAAACGGGGGTCCTCTTGATCGGGAGGGGTGTGGCGTACCGCAAAACGGAGGAAATGGACTTGTGTTGGAGCGCTACGGTCGAAACGGGGGTCTTGTTCATCGGGAGGGGTATGGTGTACCGCAAAACGGGACTCCACGGGATACTGTTCATCTCCACCGTCAACCCACTCCAGCCTCCATGGGCTACTGTTCATCCACCGTCGACCTCCTCCAGCCTCCACCTGCGACTGTTCATCCACGGGCTCCTGTTCATCTAGCCTCCACCGCGCGCTACTCCATCGGCTACTGTTCAACCAGCCCTCTCCACAAGCTCCTGTTCAACCACCCCTCCACGGGCTACTGTTCATCCAGCCCTCCACCGTCTACTGTTCATCCTACCCTCCACGGGGTGGTCCTATTTATCCTACCCTCCATGGGGTCCTGTTTATCCAGCCCCAACCGGCTCGAACGATCGGGGTCCTGTTCATCTAGAAGCAACGCCACGGGGTCCTGTTCATCCACCCCCACTGGGAACTGTTCATCCACCCCCCCAGCAACACTCACTGTTCATCCAGAGGCAGCATCGATCGGCTTCAGTTAGCAGCAGTAGCGAAGGAATCGCTCGATCGGGTTCAGTTAACAGCCATCAATCAATCGCTCGGGTTCAGTAACGTGTAGCCTGTAGTGCAATCGCTTGGGTTCAGTTAGAGCCCAACGCCTCGCTCGGGTTCAGTTAGAGCCCAACGCCTCGCACACACGCGCGTACGTACGAGAGAAACTCGCATCACTCGGCCCCCGACCACCCACCGTAACCAGGGACTCCCCGATATTTTTCGCGCCCTCACTTCTACCACGGTTTTTTTCGTCATGGACGGCCCAAAGAATGTCATGCAGCTGCGTCTCCGGCTCGCCCAAGACGAAAAGCCCATTTTCTGTCATGATTTTTTGTCATAGAAGTAGGACCCCACCATATCTATGATCATACCGTGTTTTGTCAGAATTATCGTCATAGAAGTGTCATAAGTATGACAGAAAAGATTTTCTTTCGGCCCAAAATGTCACGGATGTGTCTTTTTTTTGTAGTGTATGTTTAGTAAAAGCTTTATTTTGACTATAAGCATGAGGAGAATTTAGCACGGATTGCAACAAGGAAATACAATCTATCAAAGAGCAATTATCATAATTAAATTCCTTGAAATCCAAAATAGTGGGTTCATTAATATCTAAAGTTTTGACCTCTTGAATCTCACTTTTACCAATTTTTGCATCAAGATCTAAAAACTCTGAATTTTTGGACGCCTTCTACGTAAGGGTGACTCATCTCCAGTCCCATCATTATCAAGATTCATATTGCAAAACAAAGATTTAATAGGATACACATCAATAACTTTTAGATCTTCATCTTTATTTTCATAAAATTTTCCGGTTTAGGGGCCATCTTATTAACTAAGGTGGCCTGCTAACCCGAGATTTCAGCTATTAATTTTTCAAGATGAGCAATCTGAGATTTCAAACCATAAAATTCCTTAGACATATAATCAAGCTCTTTATTCATATAACCTATAAAGCTTTTTTGTTCCTTAAGCTCGTTTTTAAAGAAATTATTATGCTCAAATTGTAAAGTCATAAAACTTCTGATGTTGCTTTCAATCTCTTCTAACCTTTTAAGGTGAAGATCACCAAATCTAGGTAGAGCCATCGTGACAAGCAAGCAATCCAACACACTAGCAAACAAGAATCAAGCGAAAAAAACGAACAGAAAAGAGAGGGCGAATAAAACGGCCAGGGTGAAGTGGGGGAGAGGAAAACGAGAGGCAAATGGCAAATAATGTAGTGCGAGGGATAAGAGTTTGTGATGGGTACTTGGTATGTCTTTACTTGTGCGTAGACTCCCCGGCAACGGCGCCAGAAATCCTTCTTGCTACCTCTTGAGCACTATGTTTATTTTCCCTTGAAGAGGAAAGGGTGATGTAGTAAAGTAGCACAAGTATTTCCCTCAGTTTTGAGAACCAAGGTATCAATCCAGTAGGAGACCACGCGCAAGTCCCACGCACCTACACAAACAAATAAGAACCTCACAACCAACGCGATAAAGGGGTTTTCAATCCCTTCACGGTCACTTACGAGAGTGAGATCTGATAGATATGATAAGATAATATTTTTGGTATTTTTATGATAAAGAGTAATAGAGATGCAAAGTAAAATAAATGGCAAAAGAAATAGCTAAGTGTTGGAGGATTAATATGATGGAAAATAGACCCGGGGGCCATAGGTTTCACTAGTGGCTTCTCTCAAGATAGAATAAGTGTTACGGTGGGTAAACGAATTACTATCGAGCAATTGGTAGAATTGAGCATAGTTATAAGAATATCTAGGTATGATCATGTATATAGACATCACATCCGTGACAAGTAGACCGAGACGAGTCTGCATCTACTACTATTACTCCACACATCGACCGCTATCCAGCATGCATCTAGAGTATTAAGTTCATAAGAACAGAGTAATGCTTTAAGTAAGATGACATGATGTAGAGGGATAAACTCATGCAATATGATATAAACCCCATCTTTTTATCCTCGATGGCAACAATACAATATGTGCCTTGTTGCCCCTGATATCACTGGGAAAGGACACCGCAAGATTGAACCCAAAGTTAAGCACTTCTCCCATTGCAAGAAAGATCAATCTAGTAGGCCAAACCAAACTGATAATTCAAAGAGACTTGCAAAGATAACCAATCATACATAAAAGAATTCAGAGAAGATTGAAACATTTCTCATAGATAAACTTGATCATAAACCCACAATTCATCGGATCTCGACAAACACACCACAAAAGAAGATTGCATCAAATAGATCTCCAAGAAGATCGAGGAGAACTTTGTATTGAGATACAAAGAGAGAGAAGAAGCCATCTAGCGAATAACTATGGGCCCAAAGGTCTGAAGTAAACTACTCACACGTCATCGGAGAGGCTATGGTGTTGATGTAGAAGCCCTCTGTGATCAATGCCCCCTCCGGCAGAGCACCGGAAAAGGCCCCAAGATGGGATCTCATGGGTACAGAAGGTTGCGGCGGTGGAAATAGGGGTTTGGCCCCGTATCTGGTGTTTCCAGGGTATATGGGTATCTATAGGAGGAAGAAGTACGTCGGTGGAGCAACGAGGGCCCCATGAGGGTGGAGGGCGCGCCTGGGGGAGGTGGGCGCGCCCCCCTTCCTCGTGCCTTCCTCGTTGATTGCTTTACATAGACTCCAAGTCCTCTGGATCACGTTTGTTTCGAAAATCACGTTCCCGAAGGTTTCATTCCGTTTGGACTCCGTCTGATATTCTTTTCCTTCGAAACACTGAAATAGGAAAGAAAAAATTGGGTTGGGCCTCCGGTTAATAGGTTAGTCCCAAAAATAATATAAAAGTGTATAATAAAGCCCATTAAACATCCAAAACAGAATATAATATAGCATGGAACAATAAAAAATTATAGATACGTTGGAGACGTATCAGCCGCTCAAAATATTATTTATCTCTGCTTTAAAATCGAGCTCTGGCACCTCTACAAATCCTTGCTTCCCTCTGCGAAGAGCCTATCTATTTACTTTTATGTTGAGTCATCACCATCTTATTAAAAAGCACCAGTTGGAGAGCACCGCTGTCATTTGCATCCATTACTATTAATTTATATTGGGTATGACTATGACTGGATCTCTTTTACCATGAATTACAATGTTTAGTCAGTCCTTGATCTTCAGCGGTGCTCTGCATTTATGTTTTGCTGTCTCAGAAAGGGCTAGCGAGATACCATCTTGTTATATCATATTATGATTGTTTTGAGAAAGTGTTGTCATCCGAGATTTATTATTATTGCTCGTTAGTTGATTATGCCATTGATATGAGTAAACATGATATCTAAATGTTATTCTAAATATGGTTAGTTCACAATATTTGTTGAAAACATGAATGCTGGCTTTACATATTTGCAACAACAAGAGCAAACAGAGTTTGTAAAAGTTTTTCTTTATCACTTTCAGTTTGTCAACTGAATTACTTGAGGACAAGCAAAGGTTTAAGCTTGGGGGAGTTAATACGTCTCCATCGTATCTACTTTTCCAAACACTTTTGCCCTTGTTTTGGACTCTAACTTGCATGATTTGAATGGAACTAACCCGGACTTCGTTGTTTTCAGCAGAATTGCCATGGTGTTATTTTTGTGCAGAAATAAAAGTTCTCGGAATGACCTAAAACTTCACGGAGAATATTTTTGGAATTAATAAAAAATATTGGTGAAAGAATCCAGGCCAGGGGGCCCACACCCTGTCCACAAGGGTGGGGGCGCGCCTACCCCCCCTGAGCGAGCACCCTGCCTCGTGGGGCCCCTGGTGCTCCATCGACCTTAACTCCAACTCTATATATTCACGTTCGGGGAGAAAAAAATCAAGAAGAAGGATTCATCGCATTTTATGATACGAAGCCGCTGCCAAGGCCTAGTCTCTCTCGGGAGGGCTGATCTGGAGTCCGTTCGGGGCTCCGGAGAGGGCAATCTTCCGCCATCATCATCATCAACCTTCCTCCATCATCAATTTCATGATGCTCACTGTCGTGCATGAGTAATTCCATCGTAGGCTTGCTGGACGGTGATGGGTTTGATGAGATTTACCATGTAATTGAGTTAGTTTTGTTAGGGTTTTATCCCTAGTATCCATTATGTTCTGAGATTGATGTTGCTATGACTTTGCCATGCTTAATGCTTGTCACTAGGGCCCGAGTGCCATGATTTCAGATCTGAACCTATTATGGTTTCATGAATATATGTGAGTTCTTGATCCTATCTTGCAAGTCAATAGTCACCTACTATGTGTTATGATCCGGCAACCCCGAAGTGACAATAATCGGGACCACTCCCGGTGATGACCGTAGTTTGAGGAGTTCATGTATTCACTAAGTGTTAATGCTTTGGTCCGGTACTCTATTAAAAGGAGGCCTAAATATCCCTTAGTTTCCAATAGCACCCCGCTGCCACAGAGGGGGAGGGGGTAGGACAAAAGATGTCATGCAAGTTCTTTTCCATAAGCACGTATGACTATATTCAGAATACATGCCTACATTACATTGATGAATTGGAGCTAGTTCTGTGTCGCCCTATGTTATAACTATTGCATGACGAATCACATCCGACGTAATTCTCCATCACCGATCCAATGCCTACGAGCTTTTCACATATTAATCTTTGCTTTGTTACTTTGTCGTTGCCACTGTTACAATTACTACAAAACTGCTTGTAAGTGCATCTAGTGCTACCCCTAGTTGGTTTTGGAGTATTGACGACAAACCTGGTTGAGGGACTAATGTGTTTGTGAGAATTGCAGGATAACACAGGTAGTAGTCCCTCATTGATTCAGTTACCTACTGGAGATGACCCCTAAAAATGTGTGAAGACATTGAAGACAATGGTGGTATGTGAAGACAATCACATCGAAGCTTATGACTCGAGAAGACATTCACGTGAAGACTATGGAGTGCGAAGACATAGTTGTTTCGTAGTTTCCTTTATTCTGTGTTGATTCGTGGAAACCACCGTACTGTTAAGTGGGGTCCAAGTGAACAAAGTCAGAGTGATTGAAGTGATGCTCAACCAAATCCTATGTCTTCGAGCGAAGACAATGTGAGCAAATCTTCTCCAGAGGCGGATGAGTCAGCTTTACTTGTAGCCCAAGTCTAGCTGCCGCGTGTGTTTGAAATCTGACCGTTGGAACACGTGTTAGTTCCTTAGTGACCCAGGGTCATTTTGGACATATCAGGTCGGGTTGCCTAGTGTCTATAAATAGCCCACCCCCTACACCATAAATTGGTGGCTGCTCAGAGTTAGTGCACGGTTTTTGTCGTTTGAGAGCAACCCACCTCCGAAGCATTTGAGAGAGAGAGAATCCTTGCGAGGATAAAGCCCTAAACACCCAGAGCCAAAGAGTGTTAGGCATCACTGAAGTCTTTCTGTCTGAGTGACCTGAAGACTTGTTACACTTGAGGACTGTGAATCCTCCAGCAGGTTAGGCGTTGCGTTCTAAGCAACCAAGTCATTGTGGATTGCCAGTGAACGAAGTCTGTGAAGGTTTGGAAGTCTACCTTAAAGACTTACCAGAGTGATTGGGCGAGGACTGGGTGTCCTTAGCTCAAGGGGAATAAGGTGAAGATGCGGTCTTATGAGTTGAATCTCAGCCTCCCTAACCAGACGTACAGTTGTCACAGCAACTGTAACTGGTCCAACAAATCCTTGTCCTCATCGAGCTACTGGTTCTATCTCATACCTCTCTTTACTTACTGTTTGTTTTCATGAAGTCTTTGCTTGATTGCCTGTACTGATTGACTTCACTGTGCGAAGATTGTTGTTGATTGGCTTCATATCATCTTCCATCCCGATCACTACTACCTAGCTGCTATTAGTCTTCATGCTTACACTCCATTGAATACTTGACTATGGCTTGTATAGTGTAGTCTACCTTCCGCTGCATATCAATAGGCTTAGTGTTGCTGTCTGTCTTCGAAACTATCATGATCTGAAGACTTTCATAAAAGTTGCCTATTCATCCCCCCCTCTAGTCGATACTAGCACTTTCAATTGGTATCAGAGCAAGGTACTCCCTTGTTCTGTGTGATTCGGTTTAACCACCTGGAGTTTCAGCTATGTCGACTGCAGGGATAATCAAAGTCAAAGCTGCGTGCCCTGACTTAGATGGCATTGAATATCCCTACTGGAAGAATAAGATGTGTATGCATCTTGAAGCCATTGATGTCGACCTATGGTTTGTCGTAAAGAACGATGTTCCCAAGGCTGGTGAAGGCATCACTCCTGCTGATGTGAAGAGGTTCATTCAACTGGATTCAACTGCAAAGAACATCATCTGTGGTCACCTGACCAAAGGACAGTATGGCCGAGTGAGCGCTTTGGAAACTTTGAAGCTAGTCTAGGACTGGCTCTCCAAGGTCAACGAAGGCGTCTCAACTCAGAGAGACCAAAGGATCAGTGTTCTTCGCAACTCTTCAACCGCTTCAAGAGAAATGAGAATGAGAATGTTCAGTACACCTTTGATCGCCTCACTGATATCATAAATGAGCTTCAGGCACTCGGCGCCACTGAGATAACCAAGCATGAAATCGTCAAGACACTCTTGAGATCACTTGACAGCTCATTTGATATCCTTGCCCTGATGATACAAGAACGCCCTGACTTCAAGACTCTCGATCCGTCTGACATACTTGAGAGGCTCAACACACATGAGTTCCGGTTATCTGAGAAAAGAGATATCTATGGTCCCAATTATGGCTAAACTCGCGCTTTAAAGGCAAAGGTTGTATCCTCGTCTGAAGAAGAATCTGACAGTTGTTCTGACGATCCTGAAGACATTGGGAAAGAACTTGCTATGCTTGTGAAGAAGTTCACCAAGAAGAAAGGCTTCAAGAAGTCCTCAAGATCCAGCTCCAGAAATGATGAAGCTTCCAATTCTGATCACAAGAAGAGAACCTGCCACAAGTGCAAGAAACCTGGTCACTACATCTCTGAATGTCCACAGTGGGACAATGAGAAGAAGAAGAAGAAGAGCAAGGAATATGATTTTGATGACAAGAAGAAAAAGAAATCCTCAAAGTCTTCTTCCAAGTCTTCGTCCAAGCCTTCATCACACAAGAAGAGTTCATCTGGGAAGGCTTGTGCTTTTGTTGGCAAGGAGATGTATTCAGAGGAGGAGTCTGCTTCTGAGGAGGCGGAGGTGGAGTCTGAGGAGGAGTCCGACTCTGGCATTGCAAGCCTGGCTCTAGCTATAGCCTACGTTGCCAAGTCCATCTTCAACACTGAAGACAATGGCTCCGTCACCAACGCCAACGCTAATGACAAGGACGACTCCGCTCCCACCTACTACTTCATGGCACGCGGTACCAAGGTAAACTCACGTGATGCTTACTTTCAAACATCTAGTGTAGATGACTCTGATTGTGAATCCAAACCCAGCTACAAAACACTTGCTAAAATTGCAACTGAACAACAGAAAGCTATGGAACATATTCAAAAACTGTTAGACAAAAGCGATGACCTGTTGGATGCGGAAATGACCCGATCTCAGTCCTTAATTGAAGACATAAAAAATCTTCATGTTAAGTACGAGGAACTTGAAAGTCGTCATGAAACGCTCTCAACAAGTCATGAAAAGCTTTCCTACGATTATCTTCAAAGGAAGCAAGATCTTGAGAAATTGAGAGCGACTCATGAAGATCTTCAAAAAGAGAATGAGTCACTTCACGCTCAACAGATCAGTCCCGCTCAAGAAGGATTTGAACCACCATGTCTAAAATGCCTTGAGCGTGATAATGCTACTTTTGTTGCTGAATGTTCTACTGCTGCTACTTGTGTAATATCTTTAATTGTTGATGTGGTAACTAACCCCTCTGCTGAGGATGCCACTACTATTGCTGATGAAAATGCTAGGTTGAATACATTGCTTGAGACTGGGATGTACAAAAGTCTGAAAGGGCATCAGACACTATGCAATGTCCTGAAAAAGCAGATTCTGAACCGAAACCCTAGGAAAGAGGGTGTTGGGTTCGAGAGGAAAATGAATGTTGATGGCTCTTACTGGAAGCCTGAGCAGTATCCCAAAACCACATGGGTTGCTGCAAAGGAACCTTTAGTGGATCCATCCACCTTATCTGGGTTCACTTGTGCTAACCCTATTATCATTGATGAATCCTTTGATGCAAACTATAAACTGTTTAAGAATCAGAAGGATGAAGTGTTTGCCACGTATATTGGTACTAACTGTAGGAATGGACCACCTATGAAGAAGATCTAGGTTCCTAAAAGGTGTCTTGAGAATCTTCCTGTGAATGTCATCATGACACCATAAGGGAAGAAGACAAACCCCGGACCAAAGGCTTCATATGGTCCAAAGGCTTCATACAGACACAAGACTCACTTGAGTCACCCTAACACCAATGTTTTGTAGG
Source organism: Triticum aestivum (assembly GCF_018294505.1). Classification (NCBI taxonomy): domain Eukaryota; kingdom Viridiplantae; phylum Streptophyta; class Magnoliopsida; order Poales; family Poaceae; genus Triticum; species Triticum aestivum. The sequence continues at coordinate 204,040,019 of NC_057810.1, read as the reverse complement.
GAAATCATACTCAGACTTATGAATATGAGTGTGTTTCTTCAAACTGCTATGTTCATAAAACTAAGAACTTTTCTGCTTATTCATATGAGTATCATTCATCTCCTGCAAGGCTATTTGCTAGGGCTCCAAAGCCGAAATTCTCAGATGCTGCACTTAGACTCATTGCTTCTAAGCCACCCCTGAAAATGTGGGTGGTTAAGAAGAATTAACTCTCTTTTGCGGGGAATGGTCTTCAGCCGAAAATCAAAGGCGTCCGATGCTATTGCTGGGGACCTAAAACATCTTGTAGGGCGCAAGATAAAATGCCCAAATGGTCTCACTATGTATTTTGTTCCTGAATCACTTGCCAATCATCCAATCAGTCATATCCTTGATCTGAGCTTTGATAATTCTCTTGTACGTCAAATGTTTATGCTTCACAATACTCTTGGTGAAGCCTATCCCCCTAACTGTACTGTAGGGTATGACACCAAAGTCTTCAGAATGGATTATGGATAGTGGATGCACTAATCACATGATTGGCGGTCGAAGTATTCTCATGGACTCAACCTTACGTCCATCTAACAAGAATCGCATCACATTTGCTGACACTGGTAAAAGCAAGGTATTGGGTCTAGGTAGAGTTGCAATCTCAAAGGATCAGCACATGGACAAAGTGATGCTTGTTGAATCCCTTGGTTTCAACTTAATGTCTGTCTCAATGCTTTGTGACTTGAACATGATTGTGATATTTGGAAAATATCATTGCCTTGTACTAATGGAATCTGACAAGTCTCTAGTCTTTGAAGGGTATCGAAAAGATGATTTGTACATGGTAGATTTCTCAGCAGGACCACAGCTGGCCGTATGTCTTCTAGCAAAAGCTTCAGAGTGCTGGCTCTGGCATCGGAGGCTAGGGCATGCCGGCATGAGGAATCTGCACACTCTCGTGAAGAAGAAACATATCATTGGCATCGAGGGTGTCAAGTTCAAGAAGGATCATCTGTGCGGTGCCTGCGAAGCTGGAAAGATGACTAGGGCCAAGCATCCCTCGAAGATAATCATGACGACATCTCAACCCTTCGAGTTGCTTCACATGGACTTATTTGGCCCTACTCACTACTCTACTCTCACTACTACTGCTTGTCTCTATGGCTTTGTCATTGTTGATGATTACTCAAGATATACCTGGGTACATATAATCCTCTATAAGAATGAAGTGCAGGATGTCTTCAGACGCTTAGCCAATCAGGCCATGACGAACTACGGTGTCAAGATCAAGCATATCAGAAGTGACAATGGCACAGAAGTCAAGAACATCAGCCTCGACACTTACCTTGATACACTTGGCATCACTCATGAGTTTTCTGCTCCATACACTCCTTAGTAGAATGGCATCATGGAGCGCAAGAATAGAACACTCATTGAGATGGCTCGGACAATGCTTGATGAACACAAGACTCCAAGAAAGTTCTGGCCTGAAGCCATTGATACTGCATGCCATGTCATCAACCGTGTTTATCTTCACAAGCTTCTGAAGAAGACATCCTATGAAATCCTGACTGGTAAGAAGCCAAATGTCAGTTACTTCAGAGTATTTGGTGCTAGGTGCTAGATCAAGGATCCACATCACACATCAAAATTTTCACCGAAAGCACATGAAGGTTTTATGCTTGGCTACGAAAAGGATTCGCACTCCTACAGAGTCTTCAACCTCTTTCACTAAAAGTGGTTGAAACTGTAAACGTGCGGTTCGATGAGACTAACGGCACGCAAAGAGAGCACCTGCCAAATGTGCTAGATGAAGTTCCACCTAGTGAATCTATCGAGCTCATGGGAACAGGAGAGATCATACCATCCGAGGCACAGCCTGAAGAGGAACTTACTATTTCTGCTCCTAATCAACCTGAAGAGAATGCTCAGCCTGAAGATAACGCTCAAAATGAAGACAATGATCAGCATGAGCAAAATCTTCGTCCAGTTCATCCTCGTGTTGCAAATGAAGTACAGATTGAGAAGATAATTGATAGCATCAATGCACCAGGTCCACTCACTCGTTCAAGAGCAACACAGCTAGCAAACTTCTGTCGGCACTTTGCATTTGTCTCAATATCAGAACCCAAGAAAGTTGCTGAAGCCTTCATGGAACCTGAATGGATTGAAGCTATGCAAGAAGAGCTTCAACAGTTCAAGGTGAACAATGTGTGGGAACTAGTCAAGCGTTCTGATCCTCGTAAGCATAATATCATTGGCACCAAATGGATATATCGCAACAAGCAAGATGAGCATGGTCAAGTTGTCAGAAACAAGGCTCGTCTCGTTGCTCAAGGATACACTCAAGTTGAAGGGATTGACTTCGATGAAACATTTGCTCCTGTGGCTAGGCTTGAAGCCATACACATACTGCTAGCCTACGCAAATCATCACAACATCCTTCTGTATCAAATGGATGTAAAGAGTGCTTTTCTCAATGGCAAGATTGAAGAAGAAGTGTATGTTGCACAACCACCTGTCTTTGAAGATCCAAAACATCCTGATATGGTATACAAGCTCAACAAGGCATTATATGGCCTCAAACAAGCCCCTCGCACTTGGTATGACACACTCAAAGACTTCCTGAATAGCAAAGGCTTCAAACCTGGTTCCCTGGATCCCACACTCTTCACAAAGACATGTGATGGTGAACTGTTTGTGTGCCAAATATATGTGGATGACATTATCTTCGGCTGCACTAACTAAAAATATAGTGATGAGTTTGGAGACATGATGCAAGATCAATATCAAATGTCCATGATGGGAGAGCTGAAGCCCTTCCTTGGTCTTCAAATTCGTCAGCAGAGCAACAACATCTTAATATCTCAAGAGAAATACCTCAAAGACTGCCTGAAGAAGTTTGGAATCCAAGACTGCAAAGGTTACACGACGCCAATGCCAACCAAAAGTCATCTCGGTCCAGACGCCAATGGTAAAGAGTTCGATCAAAAGGTATACCGCTCCATGATTAGGGATTTTATCCATGGATCTGGATACCCATGGATATCCGACCCGGTTGGGCAAGGGTATGGAGCACATTTCTGCCCATGGGTCCATGGATATGGATACCCGTATGACATGTGGGGCCATATGCCAGTGATAGTAGAAAGAGAAAATCAGTGGGAAATGGCAGTCAATATGCAAATAGTGCCATAAGCTATATGCTGCAGAATCAACCTCTGGTATGTCACACTTAAGGACTCATCGTATTACTTGTTTCCCACTTATGCATGTAGCTTATGTTGTCATTTGTGAGTGAATGATGATGAGCTAATTTGATCTTTGGGAAGGCTTCATGCTAACCTTTCTATGCCCATGGAGCTCCATGGGTATGTGGGTATCCAGCGGGTTTGGGCATGGGCACAAGTTGTGCCCATGGATAATTTGGTGGATGGGCACAGAGTAGGAAGATGGGTCATGGGTTGGATTTGGACCAGCTCCACCCGCCCCAAACCCGACCCATTGTCATCCCTATCCATGATTGGTTATTTACTTTATTTATGTGCATCTAGGCCAAATATAATGCTTAGTGCTTGCATGTGTTCCCGATTCCAAGCGGCACCAAAGGAATCGCATCACCTAGCTGTGAAGCGAATTCTTCGATATTTGGCTTACACCCCAACACTAGGATTATGGTATCCAAAGGGCTCAGAGTTTGATCTAGTTTGATATTCGGATGCTGATTATGCTGGTGACAAGGTGGATCGCAAGTCTACATCAGGCACATGTCACTTTCTGGGTCGATCACTTGTCTGTTGGTCTTCAAAGAAGCAGAACTGTGTATCTCTCTCCACTGCTGAATCTGAATACATTGCTGCTGGATCTTGTTGTGCCTAGCTCCTATGGATGAAGCAAACTCTTAAGGACTATGGCATCCATCTGAAGCAAGTACCACTCTACTGCGACAATGAAAGCGCCATCAAGATTGCCAACAACCCAGTTCAGCACTCGAAGACAAAGCACATTGAAATTCGTCATCACTTCCTCAGAGATCATGTCCTGAAGGAAGATATTGATATCATACACGTCAACACTGAAGAGCAATTGGCAGATATCTTCACAAAGCCCTTGGATGAGAAAAGGTTTTGCAAGTTGCGGTGTGAGCTAAATATCTTGGAATCCTCAAATGTCCTGTGATTAGGCACACATCCTAACACTTATGCATGTTGATGACTTAGATGTGCAACACACAAAGTAATGTATATCTTCAAACAATGAAGACATACACTCTAAGTGTGAATACATTAATGCGGAATCCGACTTTGGAGCGCCACAATAATTGTGCGCCGTGTCTGGGTATAATACTTCCTATACGGTGGGTAACGCCACCACCAAATTCTTGTTTGAAGTGTTTTTCTCTTGGCGTTACATTGGCGAAGTCTTCGAATTTGATTTGTCTTCAACATTGATTTAACTTCATGTCTATCTTAACAATGATGATTTGATCTTATCCTGATAGATACATATATTATGTTTTGTCCTCTACAGCATTCACTTATAGCTATGTCTTCTTGCTTGAATCTTTTGATCTAAGTGAATGTGATCGGACCCTAACCCATTCTATGCTTCTACCTCAAATTCTATCTATCCAAACCATATGCATTCTATTGAAACCGTTGAGTATCTTCTCTGTGTCCTTGTCAGCAGAAGATACACAGACAATCATTAAATCTGTTTTAAATGCTCCATCCTTATTGCCTGAAACCCGGAGAAGCCGGAACGACCACCCGACAGTCCAGGCGTGCGTGGGAACATGGAACAACTCCCAATATGTTGCATGTCCGCTACGTGTCCCTCAGATGTGAACCGCCTGGGGCACCTGAGTAATTGCGTGTGATGTCCCTCTCTCTCTATAAATGCACATCACATCGCGGTCAAAATCTTTCTTCCACCTCTCCACCTTGACAAACCCTAGCGCCACCGCTAGCTTTCAATGACACCGCCGATGAAGCGCTTAGCTGCCGCGACCTCACCGACGTCGTCCTCATGCTGGCCGCGGACCTCGTCTTCTCCGCCACCGCCGTAGGTGTCCTCCATCGCCAAGTTAGGGCACGAAAGATCGAACTACTTGGCCTCCTTTCTACTCCGTCTAGCAGTTCATCGTGTGGTAATTAAAACTCATCTTTTTACTGCCTTTTTGATCTGATAGATTCATCCCTTTTCACCAAAAGTGGTTTCTGCGCCAACAAATTTGGATCTATCCTGTTCTGCATCTCATGATATGCCTAGTATATTCACTTATGCTTCACACATAGTTAGATTCCTCACTTGTACCTATTTTTGGATTCGTACAAATCTGGAACCAACTCTTAACATATAAGTGAATGTCTTCGCACTATGAGGTCAATGTCTTCAAACTGATTTATCTTCAAAATCTTCTGAGAATGCATATGACCTCTTCCCCTTCCCTCGCATCTCTAATGCTGTCACAGGTACATGTCCGTGGGAGAATACCTTGGTTCTCATAGTCTGCATTCATTTGCAGAGTTCTTACAGCATTACATCAATTCACCTGAAGCTAGTTCGTCTGATCAGCAGACGGAAGCCTTTGACATCCTTGAAGCCATTCAGTCTAAACTTCATGGCCTCAGAAAAGTCAGCACGGAAGGGAGGCAGACAACACCGTGGGAATACCTCAAAGGATTTGCCACCAGATATGTATGAGATGTACAAAACAGACCCAGAAGAAACCTATGGTGAATGCAAGACTCAAATCCAGAAGATTCGAAGATATTGGGTAGAGGAATGGTACAAGTACAGATTCGTCACTGCTGAATATGCTCAGAAGAATGCCATCAAGCGACCTTGGGGAGATATCTTGTACAAGAATCTTCCACCCAGGTCCAGAACTGAAGCCATTGAACAAGGCTTCTATCCTTGCATGGTCCGCGGACCACAGCCAGAGAATGCTGACCCATCTTCTCTGTTGTGGTGCCGTGAAGACAATCTGCTCAAGCGCAACTACAAGTTTGCCAAGGACTCTGAAGCAAAGAACAAGAAGTCACTGGGATTAGATTTCAACCCCGGCCCCCCTGCTCCTCGGGCTAATGGCACACGCGATGCTGAACCCAATATCATCTGGCCCTTCTACAACTTGTCTCATCACGCATATTGCTGTTTAGGGGGCAGCCGTGGATCACTCAGGAGATGAAGCTGATTCTGATGAAGCTCCTACTCCCCCGAAGCCTCAAAAGCAAAAGAAACCTAAGGCTTCAAGGCCCTCCACTGCACCAAAAGCTTCACGAACGAAGCCTCTGGCCACTGCACCTCCTGAAGCCAGTGTGCAGTCTGAAGATCTTTCTCATATCTCCAAGACTGGTACGAAAAGAAGAAGCCCATCCAAATTTCTAGTCAAGCATTGACCCTGGCTGCCGTTCTAAGGAATGAGAACGAAGCCATTGATCTGTCAAGTGACGATGATCTTGGCAATGATGCTCTCGAGCTGCTAATAAAGAGCAAGCAAGAGGCGGAAATCTTCAATGATCTTCCCCTTTTCGATGTGGACATCTTGAACAAGTTTATTGATGAATGGTTTGACAACCCAGACCTCAGTTTTGATGATCTTCAGCTCCCAATTGGCCTCAACGTCTCCTTCCATGGAGCCATCGCTCCTGAGCTGGCTCTAGCTTAGAAAATTATTGAACTGAAAAACAAGATTGACTATGAAAAGGTTCACTTCAAGAAGTATATGGCCAAGCTCAGTGTGACTGATGTCCAAAACTTCAAGCAAATGATGAATGAGCTCAAGGAAGCGTTTCACAAGAAACGTGACGAAGCTAAAGGTTCACGCGAGCGCATGAAACTCCTCGCCGCCAAATGTGTTCAAGCTTGCCGAGAAGCGCAAGGCACTTGGGCGTCCTGGCATCGACCCCAAGATGGCTGCAAAGAAGAAGAAGCCTGTTGTGGCCCCAACTGAACCATCCAGGTGGGAAGAACCTTGCATTATCTTCCCCGCCAGCATGACAGGCTCGAAGCCTAAGGTCCCCATAGCTGCTTCAGAGCTCAAGAAAACAAGAACAGCTGAAGCCGAAGCCAGAAAGCACAAGTCCAAGAACACCACTGATGATGCTTGATACGTCTCCAACATATCTATAATTTTCGATTGATCCATGCTACTTTATCTACTGTTTTAGGCAATATTGGGATTTATTATCCACTTTTATATTATTTTTGGGACTAACCTATTAACCGGAGGCCCAGCCCAGATTTGTTGTTTTATGCCTATTTCAGTGTTTCGAGGAAAAGGAATATCAGACGGAGTCAAAATGGAACGAAATCAACTGGAGAAGTTATTTTTGGAAGGAAAGCAACCCAGGGAACTTGGAGTGCATGTCAGGGGAGATACGGGCTTCCCACGAGGGTGGGGGTGCGCCTCCCCCTCCACCCCCCCGGGCGCGCCCCCTGCCTCGTGGGGCCTCCGTAGCTCCTTCGACGTACCCCCTGCACCCATATATACTCGTGTACCCTAAAACTTTCAGAACAGAAGATAGATCGGGAGTTCCACCGCCGTAAGCCTCTGTAGCCACCAAAAATCTCTCGGGAGCCCGTTTACCGAAGGCGGAACCCATCACCGGTGGCCATCTTCATCATCCCAGCGCTATCCATGACAAGGAGGGAGTAGTTCACCCTCGGGGCTGAGGGTATGTACCAGTAGCTATGTGTTTGATCTCTCTCTCTCTCGTGTTCTCTCTCGTGTTCCCTCTATGGCACGATCTTGATGTATCCCGAGCTTTGCTATTGTAGTTGGATCTTATGATGTTTCTCCCCCTCTACTCTCTTGTGATGAATTGAGTTTCCCCTTTGAAGTTATCTTATCGGATTGAGTCTTTTATGAGAACACTTGATGTATGTCTTGCCATGATTATCTCTGGTGATAATGGGATATCATGTGCCACTTGATGTATGTTTTGGTGATCAACTTGCGGGTTTCCTGACATTGGGAACCTATGCATAGGGGTTGGCACACGTTCTTGACTCTACGATAGAAACTTTGGGGCACTCTTTGAAGTACTTTTATGTTGGTTGGATGAATCTGAGATTGTGTGATGCATATCGTATAATCATGCCCACGGATACTTGAGGTGACAATGGAGTATCTAGGTGACATTAGGGTTTTGGTTGATTTGTGTCTTAAGGTGTTATTCTAGTACGAACTCTTTTATAGATTGATCCGAAAGAATAACTTTGAGGTGGTTTCATACCCTACCATAATCTCTACGTTTGTTCTCCGCTATTAGTGGCTTTGGAGTGACTCTTTGTTGCATGTTGAGGGCTTGTTATATGATCTATCTATGTTATTATTGTTGAGAGAACTTGCACTCGCGAAAGTATGAACCCTAGGCCTTGTTTCCTGTCATTGCAATACCGTTTACGCTCACTTTTATCATTAGTTACCTTGCTGTTTTTATAATTTCAGATTACAAATACATTTATCTACTATCCATATTGCACTTGTATCACCATCTCTTCGCCGAACTAGTGCACCTATACAATTTGCCATTCTATTGGGTGTGTTGGGGACACAAGAGACTTTTTGTTATTTGGTTGCAGGGTTGTTTGAGAGAGACCAACTTCATCCTACGCCTCCTACGGATTGATAAACCTTAGGTCATCCAGAGGGAAATTTGCTACTGTCCTACAAACCTATGCACTTGCAGGCCCAACAACATCTACAAGAAGAAGGTTGTGTAGTAGACATCAATGCTCCACCAACCAAGAAGAGAAAAACCAAGAAGAAAAATTGGGTTGCTTCTACAGAGCCCCTTTTCGTCGAGCCAATTTATGTTGCTCGTCCTGCGTCAGAACACCAAGAGCGTCAGTTGATAGTTCATGAGCCTGCTTCCACAGAGGCTCCTGAAGCTGAAGAAGTTCCAGCTGTTGACCCCATGATACGTCTCCAACGTATATATAATTTTTGATTGTTCCATGCTATTATATTACCCCTTTTGGATGTTTATGGGCTTTATTTTACACATTTATATCATTTTTGGGACTAACCTACTAACCAGAGGCCCAGCCCGTATTGCTGTTTTTTGCCTATTTCAGTATTTCGAAGAAAAGGAATATCAAACGGAGTCCAAACGGAATGAAACCTTCGGGAGCATGATTTTTGGAACGAACGTGATCCGGAGAACTTGGAGTGCAAGTCAAGAAGCAAACGAGGCGGCCAGGAGATAGGAGGGCGCGCCCACCCCTCCTGGGCACGCCCCCTGTCTCCTGGGCCCCACGAGCGGCCACCGACGTACTTCTTCCTCCTATATATACCTACGTACCCTGAAAACATCCATGGAGCCAACGAAAAACAATTTCCACCGCCGTAACCTTTTGTATCCGCGAGATCCCATCTTGGAGCCTTCACCGGTGCTCCGTCGGAGGGGGGATCAACCACAGAGGGCTTCTAAATCAACACCATAGCCCTTCTGATGAGTTGTGTGAGTAGTTTACCACAGACCTTCGGGTCCATAGTTATTAGCTAGATGGCTTCTTCTCTCTTTTTGGATCTCAATACAATGTTCTCCCCCTCTCTTGTGGAGATCTATTTGATGTAAACTCTTTTTGCGGTGTGTTTGTCGAGATTCGATGAATTGTGGGTTTATGATCAAGTTTATCTATGAGAAATATTTGAATCTTCTCTGAATTCTTTTATGTATGATTGAGTTATCTTTGCAAGTCTCTTTGAATTATCAGTTTGGTTTGGCCTACTAGATTGATCTTTCTTGCCATGGGAGAAGTGCTTGGCTTTGGGTTCAATCTTGCGGTGTCCTTACCCAGTGACAGAAAGGGTTGCAAGGCACGTATTGTATTGTTGCCATCGAGGATAAAAAGATGGAGTTTATATCATATTGCTTGAGTTTATCCCTCTACATCATGTCATCTTTCTTAATGCGTTACTCTGTTCTTATGAACTTAATACTCTAGATGCATGTTGGATAGCGGTCGATGTGTGGAGTAATAGTAGTAGATGCAGGTAGGAGTCGGTCTACTTGTCGCGGACGTGATGCCTATATACATGATCATGCCTAGATAATCTCATAATTATTCGCTTTTCTATCAATTGCTCGACAGTAATTTGTTCACCCACCGTAATACTTATGCTATCTTGAGAGAAGCCACTAGTGAAACCTATGGCCCCCGAGTCTATCTTTTATCATATAAGCTTTCAATCTACTTTTATTTGCATCTTTACTTTTTGCATCTATATTATAAAATACCAAAAATATATTTATCTTATCATACTATCTCTATCAGATCTCACTTTTGCAAGTGGCCGTGAAGGGATTGACAACCCCTTTATTGCGTTCGTTGCGAGTTCTTTGTTTGTTTGTGTAGGTGCGTGGGACTTTTGAGGATCCTCCTATTGGATTGATACCTTGGTTCTCAAAAACTGAGGGAAATACTTACGCTACTATTGCTGCATCACCCTTTCCTCTTCAAGGAAATCCAACACAAGCTCAAGACGTAGCAAGAAGGATTTCTGGCGCCATTGCCGGGGAGGTCTTCGCTCAAGTCAAGACATACCAAGTACCCATCACAAACTCATCTCCCTCGCATTTACATTATTTGCCATTTGCCTCTTGTTTTCCTCTCCCCACTTCACCCTTGCCGTTTTATTCGCCCTCTCTTTCCCAATCTTCACCTCTCTTTTTCGCTTGCCCTTTTTCTGTTTGCTTGTGTGTTGGATTACTTGTTGCCATGGCGCAAGATAATACCAAATTGTGTGATTTCTCCAATATCAATAATGATGATTTCCTTAGTACTCCGATTGCTCCTCTTAATGATGTTGAGTCTTGTGAAATCAATACTGCTTTGCTGAATCTTGTTATGAAAGATCAATTCGCCGGCCTTCCTAGTGAAGATGCCGCTACTCATCTAAACAACTTTGTTGATTTGTGTGATATGCAAAAGAAGAAAGATACAGATAATGATATTGTTAAATTGAAGTTATTTCCGTTTTCACTTAGAGATCGTGCTAAAGTTTGGTTTCCGTCTTTGCCTAAAAATAGTATTGATTCTTGGAACAAGTGCAAAGATGCTTTTATCTCTAAGTATTTTCCTCCCGCTAAGATTATCACTCTTAGGAACGATATTATGAATTTTAAACAACTTGATCATGAGCATGTTTCCCAATCTTGGGAAAGAATGAAATTGATGATTCACAATTGCCCTACTCATGGTTTGAATTTATGGATGATCATACAAAAATTTTATGCCGGTTTGAACTTTGCTTCTAGAAATCTTTTAGATTCGGCCGCGGGAGGCACGTTTATGGAAATCACGTTAGGAGATGCTACAAAACTTCTTGATAATATTATGGCTAATTATTCTCAATGGCACACCGAAAGATCTTCTAGTAAAAAAGTGCATGCTATAGAAGAAATCAATGTTTTGAGTGGAAAGATGGATGAACTTATGAAGTTGTTTGCTACTAAAAATACTCCTCTTGATCCCAATGATATGCCTTTGTCTACTTTGATTGAGAATAATAATGAATCTATGGATGTGAATTTTGTTGGTAGGAATAGTTTTGGAAACAATGCTTATAGAGGAAACTTTAATTCTAGACCGTTCCCTAGTAATTCCTCTTATAATTATGGAAATTCCTACAATAATTCTTATGGTAATTTTAATAAGATGCCCTCTGATTTTGAGAATAGTGTTAAAGAATTTATGATTTCTCAAAAGAATTTTAATGCTTTGCTTGAAGAAAAATTGCTCAAAGTTGATGATTTGGCTAGGAACGTTGATAGACTGTCGCTTGATGTTGATTCTCTTAAACTTAGATCTCATCCTCCTAAGCATGATATCAATGAGTCTCTCAAAGCCATGAGAATTTCCATTGATGAGTGCAAGGAAAGAACCGCTAGATTGCGTGCTAAGAAAGATTGCTTTGTAAAGGCGTGTTCTTCTAGTTTCCTTGAAAATAATGATGAAGATCTTAAAGTTATTGATGTGTACCCTATTAGATCTTTGTTTTACAATATGAATCTTGATAATAATGGAACTGGAGATGAGTCAACTTTAGTTAGAAGGCGTACCAAGAATTCGGAGTTTTTAGATCTTGATGCTAAATTTGGCAAAAGTGGGATTGGAGAGGTCATGACTTTAAATAGCATTGAACCCACTATCTCGGATTTCAAGGAGTTTGATTATGATAATTTTTCTTTAGAAGGTTGTATTTCCTTGTTGCAATCCGTTGTTAATCCTCCTCATGCTTATAGTCAAAATAAAGCTTTTACCAAACATATCGTTGATGCCTTGATGCAATCTTATGATGAAAAACTTAATTTGTAAGTTTCTATACCTAGAAAACTTAATGATGAGTGGGAACCTACTATAAAAATTAAAATTAAAGATCATGAGTGTTTTGCTTTATGTGATTTGGGTGCTAGTGTTTCCACGATTCCGAAAACTTTATGTGATATTCTAGGTTTCCATGATCTTGATGATTGCTCTTTAAATTTGCACCTTGCGGATTCCACCATTAAAAAGACAATGGGAAGGATCAATGATGTTCTCATTGTTGCAAATAGAAATTTGGTGCCCATAGATTTTATCGTTCTTGATATTGATTGCAATCTTTCTTGCCCTATTATTCTTGGTAGACCTTTCCTTAGAACGATTGGCGCGATTATTGATATGAAGGAAGGGAATATTAGATTCCAATTTCCATTAAAGAAAGGCATGGAGCACTTTCCAAGAAAGAAAGTCAAATTACCTTATGAATCTATCATGCGGGCTACTTATGAATTGAGTGCCAAGATGGCACTACTTAGATCTATCTTCGCTTGTATGCCTAGCTAGGGGCGTTAAACGACAGCGCTAGTTGGGAGGCAACCCAATTTTATTTGTGTTTTTTGTTTTTGTTTCTGTTTAGTAATAAATTTTGCATCTACCTTCTGTTTATATGTGTTTTTATGTTTTAATTAGTGTTTGTGCCAAGTAGAACCTATAGGATAACCTATGGTGATAGTTGATTTGATTCTGCTGAAAAACAGAAACTTTGCACGCACGAAATTAGTTTTTCTAAATCAGAGGAACATTCTTTTGCGTTGATTCGTTTTTCTTCTGATCAATAGACAAATTGTCCAGGACTTCCTATTTGGGTAGGATTTTTAGAGTTCCAGAAGTTGACGTTAGTTACAGATTTCTACAGACTGTTCTGTTTTTGACAGATTCTGTTTTTCATGTGTTGTTTGCTTATTTTGATGCATCTATGGCTAGTAAAATAGTTTATAAACCATAGAGAAGTTGGAATACAGTAGGTTTAACACCAAAATAAATAAATAATGAGTTCATTACAGTACCTTATGTGGTGGTTTTGTTTTCTTTCACTAACGGAGCTTATAAGATTTCATGTTGAGTTTTGTGTTGTGAAGTTTTCAAGTTTTGGGTAAAGATTTGATAGACTATGGAATAAGGAGTGGCAAAAGCCTAAGCTTGGGGATGCCCATGGCACCCCAAGATATTCAAGAATATCCAAAATCCTAAGCTTGGGGATTCCCCGGGAAGGCATCCCTCTTTCGTCTTCGTTCATTGGTAACTTTACTTGGAGCTATATTTTTATTTACCACATGATATGTGTTTTGCTTGGAGCGTCGTGTATTATATTAGTCTTTGCTTTTTAGTTTTCCACAATCATCCTTGCTGTACAAACCTTTTGGGAGAAGCCTACTTGATTTAAATTTATTAGAATACTCTATGTGCTTCACTTATATCTTTTGAGCTTGATAGTTTTTGCTCTAGTGCTTCCCTTATATCTTTTAGAGCACGGTGGTGGCTTAATTTTGCAGAAATTGCTAGTCTCTCATGCTTCACTTATATTATTTTGAGAGCCTTTTAGAACAGCATGGTATTTTCTATGGTTATAAAATTGGTCCTAGAATGGTAGGCATCCAAGTTGGGTATAATAAAAACTATCATAGGAAGTGAATTGGATGCTATGATCAATTTGATACTTGATAATTGTTTTGAGATATGGAGGTAGTGATATTAAAGTCATGCTAGTTGGGTGATTATGAATTTAAAGAAGGCTTGTGTTGAAGTTAGCAAGTCCCATAGCATGCACGTATGGTTAAAGTTGTGTAACAAATTTGAAACATGAAGTGTACCTGGCTTGTGCATCCTTATGAGAGGCGGTCGGGGATGAGCGATGGTCTTTTCCTACCAATCTATCCCTGTAGGAGCATGCGCGTTGTACTTGGTTTTTGATGACTTCTAAATTTTTGCAATAAGTATATGAGTTCTTTTGACTAATGTTGAGTCCATGGGTTATACACACTTTTACCTTTCCATCATTGCTAGCCTCTTCGGTACCGTGCATTGCCCTTTCTCACCTTGAGAGTTGGTGCAAACTTCGCCGGTGCATCTAAACCCCGTGATACGATACGCTCTATCACACATAAACCTCCTTATATCTTCCTCAAAACAGCCACCATACCTACCTATTATGGCATTTCCATAGCCATTCCGAGATATATTGCCATGCAACTTTCCACCATTCCGTTCATCATCATCATGACATACATTACTTTTGTCATATTGCCATTGCATGATCATGTAGTTGACATCGTATTTGTGGCAAAGCCACCATGCATAATTTTTCATACATGTCACTCTTGATTCATTGCACCATCCCGGTACACCACCAGAGGCATTCATATAGAGTCATATCTTGTTCGAGTTTCGAGTTGTAATCCATATGTTGTAATCAATAAAACTGTGATGATCATCATTATTAGAGCATTGCCCAAAAAGAAAAAGAAAAGGCTAAAAAAAGAGGAAAGGCTGAAGAAAAAAAGAAAAAAGAAAAATATATATAAAAATAAAATAAACAAAAGGGGGCACTGTTATTATCTCTTTTTCCACACTTGTGCTTCAAAGTAGCACCATGTTCTTCATGTAGTGAGTCTCATATATTGTGCTTCAAAGTAGCACCATGTTTTTCATATAGTGAGTCTCATATGTTGTCACTTTCATATACTACTGGGAATTTTTCATTATAGAACTTGGCTTGTATATTCCTACGATGGGCTTCCTCAAATGCCCTAGGTCTTCGTGAGCAAGCAAGTTGGATGCACACCCACTAGTTTTCTTTTGTTGAGCATTCATTTATAGCTCTAGTGCATCCGTTGCATGGCAATCCCTACTCCTTATGTTGACATCAATTGATGGGCATCTCCATAGCCCATTGATTATCCTCGTCAATGTGAGACTTTCTCCTTTTTTGTCTTCTCCACACAATCCCCATCATCATATTCTATTCCACCCATAGTGCTATATCCATGGCTCACGCTCATGTATTGCGTGAAGGTTGAAAAAGTTTGAGATTATTTAAGTACAAAACAATTGCTTGGCTTGTCATCGGGGGTGTAGAATTTGGGAACATCTTTGTGTGACGAAAATGAAGCATAGCCTAACTATATGATTTTGTAGGGATAAACTTTCTTTAGCCATGATATTTTGAGAAGACATGATTGCTTTGATTAGTATGCTTGAAGTGTTACTATTTCTTTTATCAATACGAACTTTTATTTTGACTCATTTGGATCTGAACATTCATGCCACAATAAAGAAAATTACATTGAGGATTATGCTAGGTAGCATTCCACATCAAAAATTCTGTTTTTATCATTTACCTACTCGAGGACGAGCAGGAATTAAGCTTGGGGATGCTTGATACGTCTCCAACGTATCTATAATTTTTTATTGTTCCATGCTATTATATTACCCCTTTTGGATGTTTATGGGCTTTATTTTACACATTTATATCGTTTTTGGGACTAACCTACTAACCGGAGGCCCAGCCCGTATTGCTGTTTTTTTGCCTATTTCAGTATTTCGAGGAAAAGGAATATCAAACGGAGTCCAAACGGAATGAAACCTTCAGGAGCGTGATTTTTGGAACGAAAGTGATCCGGAGAACTTGGAGTGCAAGTCAAGAAGCAAACGAGGCGGCCAGGAGATAGGAGGGCGCGCCCACCCCTCCTGGGTGCGTCCCCTCTCTCCTGGGCCCCATGAGCGGCCACTGACGTACTTATTCCTCCTATATATACCTACGTACCCCGAAAACATCCAGGGAGCCAATGAAAAACAATTTCCACTGCCGTAACCTTCTGTATCCGTGAGATCCCATCTTGGAGCCTTCGCCGGCGCTCCACCGGAGGGGGAATCGACCATGGAGGGCATCTACATCAACACCGTAGCACTTCCGATGAGTTGTGAGTAGTTTACCACAGACCTTCGGGTCCATAGTTATTAGCTAGATGGCTTCTTCTCTCTTTTTGGATCTCAATACAATGTTCTCCCCCTCTCTTGTGGAGATCTATTCGATGTAAACTCTTTTTGCGGTGTGTTTGTCGAGATCCGATGAATTGTGGGTTTATGATCAAGTTTATCTATGAGAAATGTTTCAATCTTCTCTGAATTCTTTTATGTATGATTGAGTTATCTTTGCAAGTCTCTTCGAATTATCAGTTTGGTTTGGCCTACTAGATTGATCTTTCTTGCCATGGGAGAAGTGCTTAGCTTTGGGTTCAATCTTGCGGTGTCCTTACCCAGTGACAGAAAGGGTTGCAAGGCACGTATTGTATTGTTGCCATTGAGGATAAAAAGATGGGGTTTATATCATATTGCTTGAGTTTATCCCTCTACATCATGTCAACTTTCTTAATGTGTTACTCTGTTTTTATGAACTTAATACTCTAGATGCATGCTGGATAGCGGTCGATGTGTGGAGTAATAGTAGTAGATGCAGGCAGGAGTCAGTCTATTTGTCGCGGACGTGATGCCTATATACATGATCATGCCTAGATAATCTCATAATTATTCGCTTTTCTATCAATTGCTCGACAGTAATTTGTTCACCCACCATAATACTTATGCTATCTTAAGAGAAGCCACTAGTGAAACCTATGGCCCCCGGGTCTATCTTTTATCATATAAGCTTTCAATGTACTTTTATTTGCATCTTTACTTTTTGCATCTATATTATAAAATACCAAAAATATATTGATCTTATCATACTATCTCTATCAGATCTCACTTTCGCAAGTGGCCGTGAAGGGATTGACAACCCCTTTATTGCGTTGGTTGCGAGTTCTTTGTTTGTTTGTGTAGGTGCGTGGGACTTTTGAGGAGCCTCCGACTGGATTGATACCTTGGTTCTCAACAACTGAGGGAAATACTTACGCTATTATTGCTGCATCACCCTTTCCTCTTCAAGGAAAATCAACGCAAGCTCAAGACGTAGCGCCCCACCGCAGTTGAAGACATTGGTCATGAAGACAATGTAGCTGATGATGAAGTTCTTCCTCAGATCGAGCACCAAATGGTAACGTCGCCTGTTCTCACGAACAGCAAACTCATCAGCATTGGTCGTCCTTTGACGACAATTGCTCAGGATGATTCATGGGCTGATCACCCTCAAGACTCCCCCCGTCAAGAAGCATCGCCAAGTACTCCCCCACCTCAAGTCACCACTCCGGTGCTTGATGACGACGACTATGTGGTCCAGCCAACTCCCTCTCCAAAGGAGTCGCCAGCATTTCGAAGGCTTCGCAAAGGACCAAGGCCACAAGTCACCCTCTCGAGTGTTCCAGAAGGAGAAGAGCCACAACTCAGTATCACGCGAAGTGTTTCCTGAAGCCACTCCAACTGTGAAC
This sequence comes from Triticum aestivum, assembly GCF_018294505.1. Classification (NCBI taxonomy): domain Eukaryota; kingdom Viridiplantae; phylum Streptophyta; class Magnoliopsida; order Poales; family Poaceae; genus Triticum; species Triticum aestivum. The sequence continues at coordinate 204,022,347 of NC_057810.1, read as the reverse complement.
ATCTCAGGGTCTGAAGCCAAAATTGTTGAAGTTATTCCGGCTGCATCAGCCGATGAACAAGAAGAACCCCGTCAAGAAGAAGAATGAGTTGCCACACCCCCTATGCACCAAGAAGTTGTTCTCGAGGAGAACATGTCCGACCCTCCAGCCACTCAAGTGGAGGTTGAAAATACTGAGGCGGCCACCAACACCAGTACTAAAGCCAATGATGTTGTCATGGCTGAAGCTAATATGGCGCCTGAAGTGAATATGATGCCTCTGCTCCTGTACTGCCAAGGCCTCACACCATTGAGCAAGCAGTTTATCAAGGCGAGCTTGTCACTGTTCAATGGCCTATTCTGGTTCCTCCACCTGCTGCAGGACCACAATTTGATTATCATGTGGAGCACAGGCCTCCGGTCCAGAAGCCAAAGCCAAGATTGCCAAGGTTTCCAGGTACAACAACTTCCCTAGGATCGTTTAATGCAAATGGCTTCAAAGCACACAACACCTTCTTCGACAGTGCTAAGAACCCCTACTCAAGGCCAAGAATTTCATCTGATCGATTTTGGAGCTATCAGCAACACAGCTATTACTCTTGTGTTCTCTATGATCAAGGGTGCATTTTTTTCCCATATGTGTCTAGACTGCGAAGCAATTGTTGGGTTGCCATGCTTAGAAGAAGCTCTTGATTGTTTCCGAGATGCTGGCTTGCTATAATTTGTGACTGATAAAGAGCACTGGAACGACGAGCTTCTACTACAATTCTATGCCACCCTCCACATTCGCGGCTACAACAGGGATCCGAAGACATGGGTCCTTGAGTGGATGACAGGCAATGTACATCATGAAGCCAAAGCTCTTGATATCATTGAACTCACAGGCCTGCCCACTCCAGGTGAACTCTTTGAACCTGGTTGTCAACTTCACCATAATGCATTGGAGAGCATCTTCCAGAAGCCAGAGCCCACCATGAGCCAAATGCTGAGCATGATGAAGCCACTGCCTTGCGATGCTGAATATCCCAAGGAATTCTTTGTTGAAGACCTAGAGTATCTGCCCCGCACAACTTATCATATCATCAGGTGAACTCTATGGCCTATCAAGGGGCATTCCTCTTCAGCAAAGCTTGAAGGAGCAATCAAGACATTGGTTTTCTATATCTTCAATGGTATCAACTTCAATGCCCAAGACTTCTTCATCAGGCAATTGGCTGCATCTGGCTCTGATATCTTTGGTCTGAAGTTCTACGGTCCATGGGTTATGCACCTTATCAAGCTTCATTCTACTGTCAATTATCAGCCGTCTGCATGCAACCATTTGATATTCTTGCCAGAGGTTGATATGTCTGCCAAAGCCATCTACCCAGAACTAGCCAAGGAGCATGTTTGTCTTCACAACGCCGATCATCAAAGCTTCACTCAGCCTATTGAAGGAGTTCTGGCTGCCATTCATGTTTGTCCTTTGGCTGGCAATACACGTGCACCTCATCGTGCCCAAACATAAGCCACTGAAAGCACAATCGCTCAAAGGCCTCGAAAGTGTTCTCGTGTTCTCAATGGCCGAGAGCTTCTCGTTGCCTTGCATCAAAAGCACGACAAGCATCACTACTGGCTGAAGCGTCAGATGCAAAGTCTCTTGGTTAGGGATGGCAATTTTATCCATGGATCTAGTTACCCATGGATATCTGACCCGGTTGGGCAAGGGTATGGAGCGCATTTCTGCCCATGGGTCCATGGATATGGATACCCACGAACAACTAGGTTGGGCACGGTTATAGTTTGTGCTCCATGGATATCCAATGGATACCCGTATGACATGTGGGGCCATATGCCAGTGATAGTAGAAAAAGCAAATCAATGGGAAATGGCAGTCAATATGCAACTAGTGCCATAAGATATATGCTGCAGAATCAACCTCTGGTATGTCACACTTAAGGACTCATCGTATTACTTGTTGCCCACTTATGCATGTAGCTTATGTTGTCATTTGTGAGTGAATGATGATGAGCTAATTTGATCTTTGGGAAGGCTTCATGCTAACCTTTCTATGCCCATGGAGCTCCATGGGTATGTGGGTATCCAGCGGCTTTGGGCATGGGCACAAGTTGTGCCCATGGATAATTTGGTGGATGGGCACAAAGTAGGAAGATGGGTCATGGCTTGGATTTGGACTAGCTCCACTCGCCCCAAACCCGACCCATTGCCATCCCTACTCTTGGTGGATCTCAACTGAATTCGCAATCTTGCCACCAAGAATGCACTTGTCACTCATGAGACCTATCGGAGGTTGTGGAAGAGTCTAACATTGCTCAGTGCTGAAGCTGATCTTCAAGATGATGGCTTCACAGAGAGATTCAAGTTTGATTCTACTCCTCCCAGGAATGTTGTCTTGCGTCGGACTCCCTCACTCGAAGACTCTGACAATTCATCTTCAGCTGCAACGGTTAATGCCAGAGTCATTAATGACGAAGATGATGCTACCTCTCCACCTCCAACTTCGGCACAAATTGACACTGCACCAAGTTCTTCTGCACCACCAAACCTCAACGACGACCCTGCTGCTTCACCTACTCTGCATGGGAATGAGTAGAGGCTCTATGTCTTCAAACCTTTTTGGTCCTTACTGACAAAAGGGGGAGAAGCATATGAGTTGATAGTCTTCAAGCGGGTCCATATGAGTGGTTACTATACTTTTGCCAAGTGATTACAACACTCGCTTTTGATACATTTGGTTCTTCGAGTTGTAACATTTAAACTTGATGGTCGTCTGCTACTTTTTCGGCTATTCTGTGATGCGACGATAAATTCTGCATGTGCGATGATAACTCCCGCATGATGTCATATTGCAGACGTCCATTTTTCATTATGCATGTCATTATCTTCGTTTTATCTTCTCATGCATGATGAATTGTCTTCGTAAGTTTATCAGGATATCCATAAGTACAACCTGCCATGCGCATTTGCATTCCAAAAGCAAATTACTTATATGCACATCTTCACGGGGAGCCTCTTGCTACTTATGAAGACAATATCTCAATTCTTTACAATTTCAGACAATTTTATCCCTGTTGAAAACTTCAACCAGTTTGTCATCAATCACCAAAAAGGGGGAGATTGTAAGTGCATCTAGTGCTACCCCTAGTTGGTTTTGGAGTATTGACAACAAACCTGGTTGAGGGACTAATGTGTTTGTGAGAATTGCAGGATAACATAGGTAGTAGTCCCTCATTGATTCGGTTTACCTACCGAAGATGACCCCTAAAAATGTGTGAAGACATTGAAGACAATGGTGGTATTTGAAGACAATCACATCGAAGCTTATGACTCGAGAAGACATTCACGTGAAGACTATGGAGTGCGAAGACATAGTTGTTTCGTAGTTTCCTTTATTCTGTGTTGAGTCATAGGAATCACCGTACTGTTAAGTGGGGTCCAAGTGAACAAAGTCAGAGTGACTGAAGTGATGCTCAACCAAATCCTATGTCTTCGAGCGAAGACAATGTGAGCAAATCTTATCCAGAGGTGGATGAGTCAGCTTTACTTGTAGCCCAAGTCTAGCTGTCGCGTGTGTTTGAAATCTGACCGTTGGAACACGTGTCAGTTCCTTAGTGACCCAGGGTCATTTCAGACATATCAGGTCGGGTTGCCTAGTGGCTATAAATATCCCACCCCTACACCATAAATTGGTGGTTGCTCAGAGTTAGTGCACGATTTTGTCGTTTGAGAGCAACCCACCTCCGAAGCATTTGAGAGAGAGAATCCTTGCAAGGACAAAGCCCTAAACACCCAGAGCCAAAGAGTGTTAGGCATCACTGAAGTCTTTCTGTCTGAGTGACTCGAAGACTTGTTACACTTGAGGACTGTGAATCCTCCAACCGGTTAGGCGTCGCGTTCTAAGAATCCAAGAGTCATTGTGGATCGCCGGTGAACGAAGTCTGTGAAGGTTTGGAAGTCTACCTTGAAGACTTGCCAGAGTGATTGGGCGAGGACTGGGTGTCCTTAGCTCAAGGGGAATAAGGTGAAGACGCGGTCTTCTGAGTTGAATCTCAGCCTCCCTAACCAGACGTACAGTTGTCACAGCAACTAGAACTGGTCCAACAAATCCTTGTCCTCATCGAGCTACTGGTTCTATCTCATAGCTCTCTTTACTTACTGTTTGTCTTCATGAAGTCTTTGCTTTATTGCCTGTACTAATTGACTTCACTGTGCGAAGACTGTTGTTGATTGGCTTCATATCATCTTCCATCCTGATCGCTACTACCTAGCTGCTATTAGTCTTCGTGCTTACACTCCATTGAATACTTGACTATGGCTTGTCTAGTGTAGTCTACCTTCCGCTGCATATCAATAGGCTTAGTGTTGTTGTCTGTCTTCGAAACTATCATGTTTTGAAGACTTTCATAAAAATCGCCTATTCACCCCCCCTCTAGTCGATACTAGCACTTTCACTGCTACTGTTACTTTTGCCACCGTTACCGTTACTTCCATACTACTTTGCTACTAAATACTTTGCTGCAGATATTAAGTTATCTAGGTGTGGTTGAATTGACAACTCAGCTGCTAATACTTGAGAATTTTCTTTGGCTCCCCTTGCGTCGAATCAATAAATTTGGGTTGAATACTCTACCCTCGAAAACTGTTGCGATCCCCTATACTTGTGGGTTATCAGTATGACACCTAGATCGGATATGAACTCCTTCATCCAGACTCCTTCATTTGGTGCTTCCGAAGAAGCTATGTACTCCGCTTTACATGTAGATCCCGTCACGATGCTTTGCTTAGAACTGCACCAACTTACAGCTCCACCATTCAGTATAAATATGTATCCGGTTTGTGACTTAGATTCACCCGGATCAGTGTCAAAGCTTGCATCGACGTAACCGTTTATGATGAGCTCTTTGTCACCTCCATAAACGAGAAACATATCCTTTGTCCTTTTCAGGTATTTCAGGATGTTCTTGACCGATGTCCAGTGATCCACTCCTGGATTACTTTGGTACCTCCCTGCTAAACTAATAGCAAGGCACACATCAGGTCTGGTACACAGCATTGCATACATGATAGAGCCTATGGCTGAAGCATAGGGAACATCTTTCATTTTCTCTCTATCTTCTGCAGTGGTCGGGCATTGAGTCTGACTCAACTTCACACCTTGTAACACAGGCAAGAACCCTTTCTTTGCTTGATCCATTTTGAACTTCTTCAAAACTTTATCAAGGTATGTGCTTTGTGAAAGTCCAATTAAGCGTCTTGATCTATCTCTATACATATTGATGTCCAATATATAAGAAGCTTCACCGAGGTATTTCATTGAAAAACTCTTCTTCAAGTATCCTTTTATGCTATCCAGAAATTCTATATCATTTCCAATCAAAAATATGGCATCCACATATAATATTAGAATTGCTACAGAGCTCCGACTCACTTTCTTGTAAATACAGGCTTCTCCAAAAGTGTGTATAAAACCATATGCTTTGATCACACTATCAAAACGTTAATTCCAACTCCGAGAGGCTTGCACCAGTCCATAAATGGATCGCTGGAGCTTGCACACTTTGTTAGCACTCTTTGGATCGATAAACCCTTCAGGTTGCATCATATACAACTCTTCTTCCAGAAATCCATTCAGGAATGTAGTCATTACATCCATTTGCCAAATTTCATAATCATAAAATGCAGCAATTGCTAACATGATTCGGACAGACTTAAGCATCGCTATGGGTGAGAAGGTCTCATCGTAGTCAACTCCTTGAACTTGTCAAAAACCTTTCGCGACAAGTCGAGCTTTGTAGACAGTAACATTACCGTCAGTGTTAGTCTTCTTCTTGAAGATCCATTTATTCTCTATGGCTTGCTGATCATCGGGCAAGTCAACCAAAGTCCACACTTTGTTCTCATACATGGATCCCATCTCAGATTTCATGGCCTCAAGCCATTTCGCGGAATCTGGGCTCATCATCGCTTCCTCATAGTTCGTAGGTTCGTCATGGTCTAGTAACATGACCTCCAGAACAGGATTACCGTACTACTCTGGTGCGGATCTTACCCTAGTTGACCTACGAGGTTTGGTAGTAACTTGATCTGAAGTTTCATGATCATTATCATTAGTTTCCTCACTAATTGGTGTAGGGATCACAGGAACTAATTTTTGTGATGAAATACTTTCCAATAAGGGAGCAGGTACAGTTACCTCATCAAGTTCTACTTTCCTCCCACTCACTTCTTTCGAGAGAAACTCCTTCTCTAGAAAGGATCCATTCTTAGCAACAAATGTCTTGCCTTCGGATCTGTGACAGAAGGTGTACCCAACAGTCTCCTTTGGGTATCCTATGAAGACACATTTCTCCGATTTGGGTTCGAGCTTATCAGGTTGAAGCTTTTTCACATAAGCATCGCAACCCCAAACTTTAAGAAACGATAACTTTGGTTTCTTGCCAAACCACAGTTCATAAGGCTTCGTCTCAAAGGATTTAGATGGTGCCCTATTTAACGTGAATGCAGCCGTCTCTAAAGCATAACCCCAAAACAATAGCGGTAAATCAGTAAGAGACATCACAGATCGCACCATATCCAATGAAGTGCGATTACGACATTCGGACACACCATTACATTGTGGTGTTCCGGGTGGCGTGAATTGTGAAACTATTCCGCATTGTTTCAAATGGAGACCAAACTCGTAACTCAAATATTCACCTCCATGATCAGATCATAGAAACTTTATTTTCTTGTTATGATGATTTTCCACTTCACTCTGAAATTCTTTGAACTTTTCAAATGTTTCAGACTTATGTTTCATTAAGTAGATATACCCATATCTGCTCAAATCATCCGTGAAGGTGAGAAAATAATGATACCCGCCGCGAACTTCAATATTCATCGGACTACATACATCAGTATGTATGATTTCCAATAAATCTGTTGCTCGCTCCATTATTCCGTAGAATGGAGTTTTAGTCATCTTGCCCATGAGGCATGGTTCACAAGTACCAAGTGATTCATAATCAAGTGATTCCAAAAGTCCATCAGAATGGAGTTTCTTCATGCGCTTTACACCAATATGACCCAAACGGTAGTGCACAAATAAGTTGTACTATCATTATCAACTCTGCATCTTTTGGCTTCAATATTATGAATATGTGTATCACTACTATCGAGATTCAACAAAAATAGACCACTCTTCAAGGGTGCATGACCATAAAATATATTACTCATATAAATAGAACAACCATTATTCTTAGATTTAAATGAATAACCGTCTCGCATCAAGATCCAGATATAATGTTCATGCTCAATGCTCGCACCAAATAACAATTATTCAGGTCTAAAACTAATCCCGAAGGTAGATGTAGAGGTAGCATGCCAACGGCGATCACATCAACTTTGGAAACATTTCCCACACGCATCGTCACCTCGTCCTTAGCCAATCTTTGCTTAATCCGTAGTCCCTGTTTCGAGTTGCAAATATTAGCAACAGAACCGGTATCAAATACCCAGGTGCTACTGCAAGCATTAGTAAGGTACACATCAATAACATGTATATCACATATACCTTTGTTCACCTTGCCATCCTTCTTATCCGTCAAATACTTGGGGCAGTTCCACTTCCAGTGACCAGTCCCTTTGCAGTAGAAGCACTCAGTCCCAGGCTTAGGTACAGACTTGGGCTTCACTTGAGCAGCAACTTGCTTGCCGTTCTTCTTGAAGTCCCCCTTCTTCCCTTTACCTTTTTTCTTGAAACTGGTGGTCTTGTTGACCATCAACACTTGATGCTCCTTCTTGATTTCTACCTCCGCAGCCTTTAGCATCACGAAGAGCTCGGGAATTGTCTTATCCATCCCTTGCATGTTATAGTTCATCACGAAGCTCTTGTAGCTTGGTGGCAGTGATTGAAGAATTCTGTCAATGACACTATCATCAGGAAGATTAACTCCCCGTTGAATCAAGTGATTGTTATACCCAAACATTTTGAGTATATGTTCACTGACAGAACTATTCTCCTCCATCTTGCAGCTATAGAACTTACTGGAGACTTCATATCTCTCAATCCGGGCATTTGCTTGAAATATTAACTTCAACCCCTGGAACATCTCATATGCTCGATGACGTTCAAAACGTTGTTGAAGTTCCGGTTCTAAGCCGTAAATCATGGCACATTGAACTATCAAGTAGTTATCAGCTTTGCTCTGCCAGACGTTCTTAACATCATTAGTAGCATCTGCAGCAGGCCTGGCACCCAACGGTGCTTCCAGGTCGTAATTCTTCTATGTAGCAATGAGGATAATCCTCAAGTTACAGACCCAGTCCGTGTAATTGCTACAATCATCTTTCAACTTAGCTTTCTCAAGGAACGCATTAAAATTCAAAGGAACGGTAGCACGGGCCATTGATCTACAACAACATAGACATGCAAAATACTATCAGGTACTAAGTTCATGATACATTAAAGTTCAGATAATCATATTACTTAAGAACTCCCACTTAGATAGACATCCCTCTAATCATCAAAGTGATCACGTGATCCAAATCAACTAAACATGTCTGATCATCACGTGAGATGGAGTAGTTTTCAATGGTGAACATCACTATGTTGATCATATCTACTATATGATTCATGCTCGACCTTTCGGTCTCAGTGTTCCGAGGCCGTATCTGCATATGCTAGGCTCGTCAAGTTTAACCCGAGTATTCTGCGTGTGCAAAACTGGCTTGTATGTGAAGGTAGAGCTTATCACACCCGATCATCATGTGGTGTCTCGGCACGACGAACTTTTGCAACGGTGCATACTCAGGGAGAACACTTGTACCTTGTAATTTAGTGAGAGATCATCTTATAATGCTACTGTCAATCAAAGCAAAATAAGATGCATAAAAGATAAACATCACATGCAATCAATATAAGTGATATGATATGGCCATCATCATCTTGTGCCTTTGATCTCTATCTTCAAAGCACCGTCATGATCACCATCGTCACCGGCGCGACACCTTGATCTCCATCATAGCATCGTTGTCGTCTCGCCAACTATTGTTTCTACGACTATCGCTATCGCTTAGTGATAAATTAAAAACAATTACAGGGCGATTGCATTGCATACAATAAAGCGACAACCATATGGCTCCTGCCAGTTGCCGATAACTCCGTTCAAAACATGATCATCTCATACAATAAAATTTAGCATCATGTCTTGACCATATCACATCACAACATTCCCTGCAAAAACAAGTTAGACGTCCTCTACTTTGTTGTTGCAAGTTTTATGTGGCTGCTACGGGCTAAGCAAGAACCATTCTTACCTACGCATCAAAACCACAACGATTTTTCATCAAGTATGTGTTGTTTTAACCTTCAACAAGGACCGGGCGTAGCCACACTCGATTCAACTAAAGTTGGAGAAACTGACACCCGCCAGGCACCTGTGTGCGAAGCACGTTGGTAGAACCAGTCTCGCATAAGCGTACACGTAATGTCGGCCCGGGTCACTTCATCCAACAATACCGCCGAATCAAAGTGTGACATGTTGGTAAGCAGTATGACTATTATCGCCCACAACTCACTAGTGTTCTACTCATGCATATAACATTTACGCATAAACCTGGCTCGGATGCCACTGTTGGGGAACGCGGTAATTTCAAAAAGTTTCCTACGCACACGCAAGATCATGGTGATACATAACAACGAGCGGGAGAGTGTTGTCCACGTACCCTCGTAGACCGTAAGTGGAAGCGTTTTATCAACACGGTTGATGTAGTCATACGTCTTTACGATCCGACCGATCCAAGTACCAAACGCACGGCACCTCCGAGTTCAGCACACGTTCAGCTCGATGACGTCCCACGAACTCATGATCCAGCAGAGTGTCGAGGGAGAGCTTCGTCAGCACAATAGCGTGATGACGGTGATGATGAAGCTACCGGCGCAGGGCTTCGCCTAAGCACTACAACGATATGACTGAGGTGGATTATGGTGGAGGGAGGCACCGCGCACGGCTAAGAACAATGTCTATTTTTTGCTTCTAGGGTGCCCCCTGCCCCCGTATATAAAGGAGCAAGGTGGAGGCCGGCCGGCCCTTGGGGCGCGCCAAGGAGGGGGAGGAGTCCTCCTCCTAGTAGGAGTAGGACTCCCCCTTTCCTAGTCCAACTAGGAAGAGGAAGGGGGAAGGAAGGAGACGGGGAGGGAGAGGGAAAGAGGGGTCGTGCCCCCTTCCCCAAGTCCAATTCGGACTCCCCTTGGGGGGCGCCACCTCCTGGGCTGCTGAGGGAGTCCTGGATTAGGGGGTATCCGGACAGCCGGACGATATACATCGTCCGGACTATTGAAGCATGAAGATGCAAGACTCAAGACTCCGTCCCGTGTCCGGATGGGACTCTCCTTTGCGTGGAAGACAAGCTTGGTGATCCGGATATTGTGTTTCCTTCCTTGTAGCCGACTCCATGTAAACCCTAGCCCTCTCCGGTCTCTATATAAACTGGAGAGGTTGGTCCTTAGAAGGCCGATCACAATTACAATCATAATCATCATAGGCTAGCTTCTAGGGTTTACCCTCTACGATATCGTGGTAGATCTACTCTTGTACTACTCATATCATCAATATTAATCAAGCAGGAAGTAGGGTTTTACCTCCATCGAGAGGGCCCGAACTTGGGTAAACATTGTGTCCCTTGCTCTATTACCATCAGCCTAAGACGCACAGATCGGGACCCCCTACCCGAGATCCGCCGGTTTTTACACCGACATTGGTGCTTTCATTGAGAGTTCCTCTGTGTCGCCACTACAAGGCTTGATGGCGCCTTCAATCGTCAACAACACGGTCCAGGGCGAGACTTTTCTCCCCGGACAGATCTTCGTGTTCGGCGGCTTCGCACTACAGGCCAATTCGCTTGGCCATCTAGAGTAGATCGACAGCTATGCCCCTGGCCACCAGGTCAGGTTCAGAAACCTGAATTACACGGCCGATATCCGCGGAGACATGATCTTCGACGGAATCAGGCCTGTGCCAGGAGCGCCGGACAGTCACGATGAGCACGGCCTAGACCTGCTGTCGGACAGTGCTCGGGATATCACCCCTGTGGTAGCCCTGGACCTAAATCTGGAGCAGACTGCGTGGCCCAAGGACGGGGGGATGGACCCCGCCCCACAGGCCGCACACTCATCGGCGGTAGAGCCGAACCCAGGCCTCACCTCTAGGGACGCCTGTGATTCCGGACCCCCGGACTCGTATCCGGTTGTGGGTTCCAGTCCGCGCGCTCTCGAGCCCGCCGAGTCTGGTTGGGCTCCGGTAATGGAGTTTACCGCTGCGGATATCTTCCAGCACTCGCCCTTTGGCGACATGCTGAATTCATTAAAGTCTCTCTCTTTGTCAGGAGGCTCTCGGCCGAACTATGTCCGGCTTGAGTGGGAAGCTAGCGACGAAGGAATTCGTTGCCCACCCACCACCCACTTCATAGCCACGGTCGATGATTTGACCGACGTGCTTGACTTCGACTCTGAAGACATCGACGGTTTGGACGACGATGTAGGAGAAGAACAGAAACCACCACCCACGGGGTTGTGTACAGCCACCTCCTCATATGACATATATATGGTGGACAATCTGAAAGAAACCAATGGCGATGAGGCAATGGAGGATAACCCCTCCAAGAAGAAAGCAACGCATGGGCGTCGCCAGCGCCGCTCCAAGCCCCGCCACAGCAATACCGGCACTGGAGATGAAAACAATCCGGACGGTGCCGAAGATGAATACAACCTCGACCAGCCCGCCTTCGAGCAGGCCGAGCAGGAAGATGGGCAGGGTAGCCCAGATGAACAGGCGACGGACGGGTATCCGGAGGAGGACAACTATATGCCCCCCTCCGAAGACGAGATTAGCCTCGGCGACGACGAGTTCGGCATGCCTGAGGACCCCGTGGAGTAGGAGCGCTTCAAGCGCCGGCTTATTGCCACTGTGAGGAGCCTGAAGAAGAAGCAGCAGCAGCTTCAAGCTGATCAAGACCTGCTCACAGACAGATGGACAGAAGTCCTGGCAGCCGAGGAATATGGACTCGAGCGCCACACGGCTGACCGTCCACCTTGTGGCCGGGATAAAACGGCATATCAGCCCGAATACCAGCCCGCACCCCCGCGCCAGTTTACTACGGCCCGAGGCAATACTCAGGACCTGCGTGACAGATTGGAAAACACCGCAGGACAACCAAGATCGATCTATGGATCACGGGGGCGAGCTGCAGCACATGACAATGACCGTCATACCGGATACACTAACAGTAAATCCGGCCAGGTCGAACACAATCAACCAGACTTAGTCAGACTGCGTTGCGACATAGCCCGCCATAGAGGCGCCGCACACCCCCTCTGCTTCACCGATCAAGTGATGGATCATGAATTCCCAGAAGGGTTCAAACCCGTAAACATCGAATCATGCGATGGCACAACAGACCCTGTAGTATGGATTGAAGATTTCCTTCTCTACATTCACATGGCCCGCGGAGACGATCTACACGCCATCAAGTATCTTCCCCTTAAGCTCAAAGGACCCGCCCGACACTGGCTAAACAGCCTGCTGGCAAATTCCATTGGCAGTTGGGAAAACCTAGAAGACGCGTTCCTCGACAACTTCCAAGGCACATATGTGCGACCACCGGACGCCGATGACTTGAGCCACATTACTCAACAGCCCGGAGAATCGGCCAGGAAATTCTGGAGTCGGTTCCTAACTAAAAAGAACCAAATAGTTGACTGTCCGAACATCGAGGCCCTGGCAGCCTTTAAGCATAATATCCGCGATGAGTGGCTCGCCCGACACCTCGGCCAGGAGAAACCCAAGTCCATGTCAGCTCTCACGACACTAATGACCCACTTTTGCGCGGGCGAGGACAGCTGGTTGGCTCGCAGCAGCACTACGTCACATTCTGGCACTTCAGACGTCCGTGACAATAACGGCAAGCCACGGCACAACAGACACAAGCGACAGAACAACGGCGACAACACCGAAGACACGGCAGTCAACGCCGGATTCAGCGGATCCAAATCCGGTCAGCGGAAGAAGCCGTTCAAACGAAACAATAAGGGACCGTCCAGTCTGGACCGCATACTGGAACGCCCGTGCCAAATTCATGGCACCCCAGACAAGCCAGCCAACCACACTAATAGAGACTGCTGGGTGTTCAAACAGGCCGGTAAAATAAACATCGGAAACAAGGACAAGGGGCTGCACAGCGACGGTTACGAAGAGCCCCGGCGTCCAAACACGGGGGGACAGAAGAAATTTCCACCCCAGGTGAAAACTGTCAACATGATCTACGCCACTCACATTCCCAAGCGGGAACGGAAGCGAGCACTACGGGACGTCTATGCGATGGAGCTAGTCGCCCCCAAATTCAACCCATGGTCAGCTTGTCCGATCACCTTTGATCGTAGGGATCACCCTACTAGCATCCGTCACGGCGACTCAGCCGCATTGGTCCTAGACCCAATCATCGACGGATTCCACCTCATGTGAATCAGGACACAGTGCGCAAAATGGGCATCGACCCTTTAAGGATCAAGCCCACCAAAACCACCTTTAAAGGTGTAATTCCTGGAGTAGAGGCCCGTTGTACGGGCTCTATAACATTGGAAGTGGTCTTCGGATCTCCGGATAACTTCCAAAGCAAAGAGTTAATCTTCGATATCGTCCCTTTCCGTAGTGGTTACCACGCACTGCTCGGACGAACCGCATTCGCTAGATTCAATGCGGTACCACACTATGCATACCTCAAGCTCAAGATGCCAGGCCCACGCAGGGTCATAATAGTCAACGGAAACATGGACCGCTCTCTCCGTACAGAAGAGCATACTACAGCCCTCGCGGCAGAAGTACAATGCGGCCTCCTCCGACAAACCACCAATCCGGCGACGACAACCTCGAGCACCGTCAAGCGAGTCCGGAGCACCCCGCAACAGGATCACCAGGCACGCCAAGAGCGCGACTAGCAGTCCGGCCTCTGCTCAAGCCCCATCAAACCAGCATTCGTTCCACGCGTACACAATTACGCACTCAAAGTACCATGGGCACAGGTGGAGGCGCAGCAGTGACTCAGCCAATAGTGCGGTATCACCACAACATACTTTCATAACCCTCCCTTTTTATCTTTCAGGACACTGCCTTAGGGCAGCCTCTTCAGAAGAGCCGGATTGTCGGACTTACACAGGGGGGAAAACTAAGGAGGCAACAGGCTTTGTGCACAAAAGGAAATACCCAGGTGGAATCTATTCACGATCGTTATACCTGTTTTATGTACATGTACACGGCCTGCCCTTGGATAGGACATGTCAAATAGTCCTATTTACTTCTGCTTGAACACACCCATTGTAAACATACGCTTAAACGTATTATTCATCAATGGGAGATCATATATAGCGTCAGCTTATTCTTATTTGAGCATTTTTTTCTTACAAATGTTTATTTAATATCACGTCCATACACTTTGGTACGTTCATTTTGCCAGGGGCTTCTTATGGCGCCCCGTAATACGGCAAGTAAAGTCCGAACACTTTCAACAGTGCGGCACCCCGAACTTATAGCATTATATGCATCAGCTCTAAATCATGTCTTGGGTCCACAGTTGGGTTAGCCCGGCTCCCTTGTTTTGGTACCTTACGTCCCGTTATATCGGCTAAGGTAGCGCAGGGAGAACTACTACCATTGTGTCCCAGTTCTTCCGGATGAGCACCTCAGTAGAGAAAGCCGAGAACTGACCGGCATGATGTGGCGAGAGCTGGTCGCTGTTCGAGAGGTCCTAAAATCCTTAAAGATTTTTATGCTTTAGGCGAGGAATCGGCCTCATCCGATTTAGGCGTATATAGCGCCCCAGTTCGGCCTTCCAAACTCTAGGGGCTTTGCCGAAATTTAAAATTGTAGACTTCTATGGCTAAGTGAAGGTTATAAAGACGCATAGTCTGATTGCCTTGTTCGCTGCGCTAGACACCTCCTTTAGGGACCAAGTATTTGTATAAAGAGTGTCTGGGTTTTCCACGAACACCCCAGTACTAGTTACGTGGGGGCGGAAGCCGGCGACTGGCCTACTTTCAGAATTTTATAAACAGCCGCACAGAAGGTAATATTTTAAATCAAAAGGCTCTACATAGCGCAAGTAAATTCGTCCTTATATTACAAACATGATAGAAGTGAATTCACTCTAAGATTGTGTCCTTGGTACATTCATCGGCCACGAGACGAGCGCCCTTCATAACGCCATCATAATATTTCTCGGGACGACGATGCGCCTTGCCCTCCGGCGGCCCGTCCTTCACCAGCTTCTCCGCATCCAGCTTGCTCCAATGCTCCTTCGCACAGGCAAAGGCCCGGCGGGCACCCTCAATGCAAACGGATCGTTTGATCACTTCAAGCCGCGGACAGGCATTCACCATCCGCTTGATCAGGCCGAAGTAGCTAGTGGGCAGGGGCTCACCGGGCCACATCCGGACTATGAAATCCTTCATAGCCACTTTGGCCGCCCTGTGGAGTTCAACCAACTGCTTCAGTTGGTCACTTAGAGGCGTTGGATGTTCGGCCCCAGCATACTGGGACCAGAACAGCTTCTCCATCGCGCTCCCCTCCTCGGCACGGTAGAACTCCGCGGCATCTGATACGCTGCATGGCAGATCTGCGAATGCCCCTGGAGAGCTCCAAATTCGGGTAAGTAAGAGAAACGCCTCCTCCACATGCTTGCTTTGCATAAAGAATTTCTTACCCGCCGCTATCTTCTTGGCCTCCCGGATTTCCTGCTGTGCCTTCTCAGCTTTGGCCTTGACGTCTTTTATACTAGCAAGGGCCTTCGCAAGCTCGGCCTCCTTCACCTTAAGATCATGCTCCATGGACTCGAACTTCTTGCCGAGCTCGTGGAGCTCTTGCTGTACCTCGCCCACTCTAGCATCTTGCTTTTCGCGCTCCTTGCGTTCCAAGGCCGCCTTGTCTTCGGCCTCGGACAGCTCTTTCTTCAGAGACGCCACTTCGGTAGTGGCCCCTGTTACACAGTCACGATGCTTTGTCGTTAGAATAACCAATTTTGCCTATTCTTCATTATATGAAAGCGGGGAATTACTCACCTTTGTTCTCTTCGAGCTGCCTCCTTGTGAGGCCGAGCTCTCCCTGCGCCTGCTCCAAGTCCCGCTTTAGTTCGGCGACCTTGGCTGTGCGGTCAGCAACGGCAAGCAGCACAGCCTGCTTATTCACATTCACACTTATTATTAGACTCCTGCGGATTATAATTGACCCTCCGTTTGGTTTTTCTTTCCGAACATGAAACAGAGTATCAGGGGCTACTACCTATCGGGTGGTAATTTCACACATTTTTATTACTTACCTCAAAGCCTGTTAGGAGGCTGGTGCAAGCTTCGGTTACTCCACTCTTGGCGGACAAAACCTTGTGAATCACCGCACTCATAAGAGTACGGTGCTCTTCGTCCATGGAAGCACCGCGAAGCGCTTCCAGCAGACAATCCGATGCCTCGGGCGTAGCGGAAGTCCTCGGCACAGACGGCTCGCCCTCCCTAACGAGGGGCTGCCCGCCTAAGTCCGGAACAACTGGAGGTTCCGGAACAGTGTTCGGCTGAGAGCCCGGCTTACTGCGGCTCTCATCAACACGATCCATGGGGATCTTGAACCCCGCGTGTCTGATGTCTGGAATGCCGCCTTGGGGCACCTCTAGAGGCACCTCCCTCCGCTCTGGGAGCCTTTGGGACAACACCTCCGTGTCATCCGTAGGCTGAGGAGTAGTGGCCGTCGGGAGCGAGTTCATCGCTGAATCGCTCAAGAACCCATCCGAAGACGACACCTCGGGATGGACCCTGGCTGAACTGTATACAAGTTTGGCGTTATAACAAGACTATGAAGCAAAATTACGATAGAGTGCGGATACTTATGATCGCACTTGGGGCTTCTCCTTGGGCAGCCACCCCTCCTCGCTATCGGCGGCGGTGGCGGAGTAGTCCGGAAGGGACGCCTTTCCCTTCTTGGACGTCCCAGCCTCCCCTTCCGGGGCGACATTCCTCTTTTTCTCCCCCCCGGTGCAGGGAGGTAGAGTTTCTTCTTGTTTCCCCCCGCCTCCGCTGGAGGAATCTGCCTCGTCATCATCGGACGACGAGGGTATGACGGCCTTGCGTCGGGAGCCTGTCCTGGCCCCCTGGTCCGCTTTCTCAGGCCCCTCATCCTCTCTGGATGGGGTAGCCTCTTCTTCTTCTTCCTCCCCTTCAGGGGAGGAGTGTGCCTCATCGTCTTCGAACGAGGCCTCCGGTACAACTTTACGTCGGAGACCCTTCCTGGTCCCCGGGGCCTTCTTTTCGGCCTTCTTCTCCGATGCCTTGTAGGGCGCCGGAACTAGCATCTCCATCAGGAGAGCATCGGCTGGACCTTCGGGCAGAGGAGCCGGACAGTCAATCCGCTTCGCTGTCTCCATATAATCCTGATCAAATATGCACAATTACTTAAGCCTCCCCCACGAATACATCGGGAAGAACTGAATCCGGTGGTAGCCAGAAAACTCACCGGACAGGGAGGCCACGCGGCATGAAGTCCACGGTCCTCGGATATGGGTGGAGGTACTTCGGAGGCCTTCAACAGTGCCTTCCATGCGTCTTTGTGCTTCATGCCATAGAGCTTTCGAAGCGTCTGGTGTTCGGTTGGGACGAACTCCCACAGATTAAACACCCGCCTTTGGCACGGAAGAATCCGGCGAATGAGCATGACCTGGATCATGTTGACAAGCTTGATGTTCTTGTCCTTCATATTATTGATGCAGTTTTGGAGTCCGGTCAGCTCCGCAAGTTCGCCCTAGGCCAGGCCCTTCTTTTCCTAGGAGGTGAGCCGCATGGGGGTTCCGGATTGGAATTCGGGGGCCGCCGCCCGGTTGGCGTCACACGGCTCGGTGATATAGAACCACCCCGATTACCACCCTTTCACGGTCTCCGCGAAGGAGCCATCAAGCCAGGTGACGTTAGGCATCTTGCCCACCATGGCCCCTCCGCACTCCGCTTGCTGGCCGCTCACGATCTTCGGCTTCACGCAGAAGATTTGTAGCCACAAGCCAAAGTGAGGCTTGATGCGGAGGAAGGCCTCGCATACGACAATAAACGCTGAGATGTTAAGGACGAAGTTTGGGGCTAGATCATGGAAATCTAGCCCGTAGTAGAACATGAGCCCGTGGACAAAGGGATGAAGTGGAAACCCCAGTCCACAGACGAAGTGGGCGAGAAACACGACCCTCTCGTGGGGTCCTAGGGTTGGAATGACCTGCCCGTCGTCCGGTAGCCGGGGCGCTATGTCTGCGGCCAAGTATCCGGCCGCCCGAAAATTTGCGATATGCTTTTCCTTCACGGTGGAAGCCACCCACTTGCCTCCTGCTCCGGACATGTTTAGCTGTGCAGAGAAGACTTGGACTAGGGCGCTGGAGCTCGAGGAGGCAAGGATGAGCAAAGGACGAGGAAGGCGTGGGTGAAAATGAGGATCCTTTATCCCTTTATAGATGCGACGAAAGCGGTGCGCCACCTCACTTACCCGTTGAGAATCGCTTACTTCCCAAGCGCCACGATTGATGGCGCGGTGGGATTACCCATACCCGTATTGATAGAATCCCGTGATAACGGGACACGATCTCTGCTGCGACAAGACGTGTCAAGGAAACCGCCTCGCAATACGCGTTGTGGCTGGTTGTGGGGAAATAGTTTGAATAATGACCCGACCGTAATGACATATCACGTCGTCTGAAAAGTTGTCAGCTGAAATATCATTCTCTCTACGGTGGTATGTGAAGATCATTTTGCAGGTCCGGACACGGTCTACGTGTTCTATAATTACTTTGGAGTATTTGGAGAAGGAGCCCGCCTTGCAATGCCGAAAACAAGACTGTGCGCCGGACTCATCGTCATTGAAGCCTGGATCAGGGGCTACTGAGGGAGTCCTGGATTAGGGGGTATCCGGACAGCCGGACTATATACATCGTCCGGACTATTGGAGCATGAAGATGCAAGACTCAAGACTCCGTCTCGTGTCCGGATGGGACTCTCCTTTGCGTTGAAGACAAGCTTGGCGATCCAGATATTGTGTTTCCTTCCTTGTAACCGACTCCATGTAAACCCTAGCCCTCTCCGGTGTCTATATAAACCGGAGAGGTTGGTCCTTAGAAGGCCGATCACAATTACAATCATAATCATCATAGGCTAGCTTGTAGTGTTTAGCCTCTACAATCTCGTGGTAGATCTACTCTTGTACTACTCATATCATCAATATTAATCAAGCAGGAAGTAGGGTTTTACCTCCATCGAGAGGGCCCGAACCTAGGTAAACATTGTGTCCCTTGCTTCCTGTTACCATCAGCCTAAGACGCACAGATTAGGACCCCCTACCCGAGATCCACCGGTTTTGACACCGATAGCTGCTGCCCTCTCTCCCCTAAGGCCCACTAAGGCCCAATACTTCCCCGGGGGTTTCCGGTAACCCCTCCAGCACTCCGGTTTTCTCTGAAATCATCGGGAACACTTCGGTGTCTGAATATAACCGTCCAACATATCAATCTTCATGTCTCGACCATTTCAAGACTCCTTGTCATGTCCGTGATCATATCCGGGACTCCGAACTAACTTCGGTACATCAAAACACATAAACTCATAATACCGATCGTCACCGAACGTTAAGCGTGCGGACCCTACGGGTTCAAGAACTATTTAGACATGACCGAGACACGTCTCCGATCAATAACCAATAGTGGAACCTGGATGCTCATATTGGCTCGCACATATTCTACGAAGATCTTTATCGGTCAAACCGCATAACAACATACGTTGTTCCCTTTGTCATCGGTATGTTACTTGCCCGAGATTCAATCGTCGGTATCTCGATACCTAGTTCAATCTCATTACCGGCAAGTATCTTTACTCGTTCCGTAATGCATCATCCCACAACTAACTCATTAGTCACATTGCTTGCAAGGCTTACAGTGATGTGCATTACCGAGAGGGCCCAGAGATACCTCTCCAACAATCGGAGTGACAAATCCTAATCTCGATATATGCCAACTCAACAAACACCATCGGAGACACCTGTAGAGCACCTTTATAATCACCCAATTACGTTGTGATGTTTGGTAGCACACAAAGTGTTCCTCCGGTATTCGGGAGTTGCATAATCTCATAGTCATAGGAACATGTATAAGTCATGAAGAAAGCAATAGCAACATACTAAACGATCAAGTGCTAAGCTAACGGAATGGGTCAAGTCAATCACATCATTCTCTAATGATGTGATTCCGTTCATCAAATGACAACTCATGTCTATGGCTAGGAAACTTAACCATCTTTGATCAACGAGCTAGTCAAGTAGAGGCATACTAGTGACACTCTGTTTGTCTATGTATTCACACATGTACTAAGTTTCCGATTAATAAAATTCTAGCATGAATAATAAACATTTATCATGATATAAGGAAATATAAATAACAACTTTATTATTGCCTCTAGGGCATATTTCCTTCAGCATCCAACCAAAAAACAAAAATTCACATAAGCGAGCATTCAGCATAACTAACACCGAATAATGCACCACAAGTAGGATATAATTTAATTGCAAAACATCTCGAGTAGTTGCCTCGCACTATCTACCACATAGTGCGGCATACTCTGTGGCCAGTCAAAGGCACTCCTCATATGTGAAGTTTGAAGGCACTATGAAGACATTGGTCTTCTACATTGTCAATGGCATCTGCTTCAACACGCGCGATTTCTTCATCAGGCGGTTGGCAGCTTCAGGCATTGATCTGTTTCGCCTAAAATTCTATGCACCATGGATTATGCGGCTGCCTAAGCTTCAATCATCACTCAACTATCAAGCTTCAGCGTGCAATCATGTTGTCTTCTTGCCTGAAGTCGATATGTCTCATGAAGCCATCTATCCAGAACTTGCCAAGGAACCAGTTCTTGAAGACTATGCTACTTTCCAGAGCTTCTCGACACCTCTTGAAGCCACTCATGCACCCAATACTACTACTGTTGTTGGTCCACTTGTCGGTCAGCTTTGTCTTTCGCATCATGCAAACACTAATGCAATAGTCAACATAGTTCCTCAAAGGCCTCAGAAGTGTACCCGTGTACTCAATGACAAAGAACTTCTTGTTTCTCTACATTAGAAGCATGATAGGCATCATGATTGGATGAAGTGTCAGATGCAAAGTCTTCTTGTGGATGTCAATTGTATTCACAACCTCTTCACCAATAACTCATTTGTTGCACATGAAGCATGTCGGCATGCTTGGAACAGCCTCATTATGCTCTGTTCTGAAGATGAACTCACTTCAGATGGCTTCACAGAAAGATTCAAGTTTGACTCCAAGCCTCCACAATCAGCTAGTTGGCGTCCTACACCATCATTTGAAGATTCTGACTACTCACCATCTGCTCCAACTGTTGTTGCACGAGTCATTGATGAGGAGGACGATGCCACTTCACCAGCTATGGCTTCACTGCATCACGATGTTGCATCAGGCCCGACTGCACTACCCAACTCCACCGTTTACCCGCCTGCCCCAACAACTTCACCAACACCTCCGGGGAACGCTTAGATACCCTAAGTCTTCACTCCTTTTTGGTCATTCGATGACAAAAGGGGGAGAAGCATATGGGTTGATAGTCTTCAAGCGGGTTCATATGGGTCGGGTGTTATATTTTTGTTAAGTCTTGCAACTCTTGTTCATGAACTGTTGGTTTTTGAGTTGTAACACTTAAGACAAATGGGACGCCTGCTACATTTTCTGTTGTTTTTAACTGCGTGGTTGAATTCCTATCTTATGTGCATGAAATCATTCTGCGGACGTCCATTTTGCATTGTGCATGCCATTATCTTCAATACATTTTTGTATGCATGATGATTTGTCGTCACGAACTGAAGGAGATCTCCACAAAGCAAAACCTGCAATGTGCATTTTTATTCAAAGGCAAATTACTTATATGCACATCTTCAAGGGGAGACCTTTCAAATTCATGAAGCCAATGACCACGTACTTTAACTTTCACATATTTTTAGTCCTATTGAAAATTTCAACCAGTTTGTCATCAATCACCAAAAAGTGGGAGATTGTAAGTGCATCTAGTGCCACCCCTAATTGGTTTTGGAGTATTGATGACAAACGTGGTTGAGGGCCTAATGTGTTTGTGAGATTCACACGGGAACACAGGTAGAAGTCCCTATTAATTTGGTTTACCCATCGGAGATGACCCCTAAAAATATGAAGACATTGAAGACAATGGTGGTTCGTGAAGACATCCATGTCAAAGATAATGACATGTGAAGACATTCACTTGAAGACAATGGAGTGCGAAGACATAGTTTCTTTCATAGTTTCATTTTCTTCTTTCTTGAGTCATAGGAACCACCGAACTGTCAAGTGGGATCCAAGTGAACAAAGTCAGAAAACTGACGTGATGCTCAATCCAAAACATTTTTCTTCGAGTGAAGACGATGAGAGAAAACCTTATCCAGAGTTGGATGAGTCGGCTTTACTTCTAGCACAAGCAAAGCTATCGCGTTTGTTTGAAATCCGACCATTGGAGACGTGTCGGTTCCTTAGTGACCTAGGGTCATTTCGGACATATCATGTCGGGTTGCCTCCTGGCTATAAATAGCCCACCCCCTCCATCTTAAATTGGTGGCTCCTCAGAGTTAGTGCACGACTTTTGTTGTTTGAGAGCAACCCACCTCTGAAGCCTTTGAGAGAGAATCCTTGTGAGGACAAAGCCGAAAACACCCAGAGCCTAAAGAGTGTTTGGCATCACTGAAGTCTTTCTGTCCACGTGATCTGAAGGCTTATTACACTTGAAGACTGTGATCTTCCAGTCGGTTAGGCGTCGTGTTTTGAGGTTCCAAGAGTCATTGTGGATCGCCGGTGAACGAAGTATGTGAAGTTTTGCAAGTCTGCCTTGAAGACTTACCTGAGTGATTGGGCGAGGGCTAAGTGACCTTAGTTCAACGGGAATAAGGTGAAGACGTGGTCTTTTGAGTTCAATCTCAGCCTCCCTAACCAGACGTACAGTTGCCACAACAACTGGAACTGGTCTACCAAATCCTTGTCTTCGTCAAGCAACTGGTTCTATCTCTTCACTTGTTTACTTACAGTTTAGCCTCGTGAAGTCATTGCTTTCCTGGTCTATTTGACTTCATATTGTGAAGATATTCTCTCTGATTGCATATTTGGCTTCATATTGTCTTCCTATTCTGATCCACTCTACTTAGCTATTATCTGTCTTTGTGTGTACTCTGTACTATTTCCTTGACTATGGCATGGCTATTGTAGTTTATCTTCCACTTCATATTGTATAAGTTTTATTTGGTTGTCTGTATTTGAAGACATTGCCTGTCTTGAAGACTTGCAAAAAATTGCCTATTCACCCCCCCATCCATCGATAACTAACACTTTCAAAGAGGAAGAGTAGTTGTAGTCTTTGTTTTTTTTCTTTTGTAATTTTCTTTTTTCTTTGTAATTCTCCTTTTCCTTTTGTAATCTAGAGCGTGGCCTTGAACTCTTTTACTTACGAGGGATGGAAGGTTTTAACGAGGCAACCACTAATAAAGCTCAAGATTTATCCCACATGCTGACATTTTGCTTAATTTTATTTTTCTATACTTTTTGGAGTTATTCGGCCCAAACGTGCCAAACGCGGCCCTGATAAAAAATGTAAATTTTTTTGGCTATATAAAGGGCTGCCCACCCCTCTCATTTCACACACACTCAAACCCCATCTCACCTTCAACACTCAAACATGGATGCTCCACATGTTCACTGAAGAACCTCGGACATCTGGGACTACTTCGACGAAGAAATATTTGTGGAGGGTGGTGTCAACGTGCGTAAAGCTAAGTGCAAAAGATGCGGGTACTTGTTGACCTCGGGATACGGAGGAACCAACCACCAACATTGACACAAACAGGGACACATCAAGAGAGACGAGCAGGCCGCGGGGTAACAAGTCGTGTAGTTGTACTGTTAGTATTTTTTCCTTTTTTCTTTGTAATTTTCTTATCCTTTTGTAATGTTCGTTTCCTTTTGTAATGTAGAACCTGTCATTGTAGGGACATAAGGTTTTAATGAAGAATGCATTACTTTCTCAACAAAATTAGGACAAGCATTAATAAAGCTCAATATTTACCCCACATGATAGCACATTGCCACATTTTTATTTTTTATATTTATTCTTCTTTTTCAATTTTTTGCCTTTCCCCTGACATACACATTTTCTTCTTCTTTTTTGAAAGTAATAAATGTGCTACGAAATTTTGTAAGTAATAAACGTGTTACAAAATTTTGGAAGTAATAATCGTAGCAAAACCTACTTCTACCATGCTAGTGCTACGTACGAGGGACACGCCGACGAGCGCACTGCAGCCCTGCGGGCCTGCGCTGGTCACCGGCGGAAGTGCCTTTTTTTGAAGAAGTCTATTTTTCACCCTCCAATGTAGCCTGAGGGACAAATACCCCCTAAACTCAAATTTGGTACAATCACAACCCTCAAATCCTTAATACCAGGTAAATCTTCCCCCTTAAGTGGTTTTGCTTTGATTTTAGACGGCTTTTGGGCAAATTCGTGTGACGTGCCATGGTATTTGGGTGCACATCAAACACATTAACAGTCGCCACAAGGGCGAGTAACCGTGCGGTACATGTGTCTTTTTTACTGTGCTAGCGATAAACAAAACAAAACAAGGGAGGTAAGTACATATAGGAGATTGAAAGCAGTTGGGAAAGACCTAGCCCGGGGTCTCCGCACGACTCACTCCTCGCTTGACGCCGCCGCCTTCTCTCCTCTCCCTAGATTATTCTCCAAGAGAATTACTTATTTGGCCCTTTCTTAAAATCTACTTCCCTTTCTGACCCAAGAAACTTTTTTCTTTTTTTTGACACTTAAACTTCATTTTGTTCCCTACGTGACACATTCATCCATTTTTTCATCCAGCAATGTTAAATCGCATGTACAAAGACAATTTTATCCCTAGTGATAGTGTCGGCAAGAAAGGGAAGAGAAGGAGCACGAATATGTTGGAGATCTCACGTTCAAATATTCATATCCACCACCGCCCAACTAGTCGTGTTGCAGCTTGATCCGGCAGGAGCCTGCATGACGTGCATCCGGTTCGGAGTCCTAACGCTAGCCTCTTCCTCCTCCTCACCACAAGAACCAAGGGCGTGTTTGGTTGCCCGCATTAGGCCCAGCCTGTCCCGGGCGGGAAGAATTTGGCCCGTTTGGTTTCCTGCATTCACTGTGTGGCCCGCATCGCATGAAACTTAAAGCACGTTCAGGCCAGGCCCAGGGGAAACACAAGAATCGGCAGTAGCTCGCGAGCCTGGCTCGGGCGAGGCAGGGGAGGGCGACGCGCTTCTCCCTCGTGCGAGCAGGGGAGATGGCGCGAGCTCGCCCGCATCGCCGAAAAATCGACAGGAGGATTTCGGCTCACCTCCCGCCACTCCACCCCTATTTAGCCCCTCCCTCACCGCCCCAACTCCCGCCACCATTCTTCCTCCATTCGCACTTTCCCGCCGACGTGCATCGGCACTGACGAGCAGGTAAGTGATGCATCTTCATCGGCCGGCGGTCCACGGCGTCGGAGCTCCTTCACCGGCCGGCGTTCATCTTCCACCATCGCCCCCCTCGTCCTCAAGCTGCAGCCATGGCCTCTGTGAGTTCAATCCCCCTTTATCTCTATTCCTTCTAGCTAGATCTGAGCTACAACTAGGGTTTGATCTAGATGCATGGTTGATTAGTGGTCTGATCTATGAGCTGATATGGTTGGTTGCTATGCTGTGGTTGCAATTTGTGGTAGGGCTAGATGTTCAAGCATGTGGTAGGCTAGATTAGTAGTAGAGTTTGAAGTTGAACCTTGTGCTTGTGTTGAATCATGCTTAGATCTATGATTTGTAGCTATTGGTGGTCCATTTGTAGCATGTTGTTTGTTGTAGATGTATGTTCCTTCTCATAGATTCTCTGGTATGCTTAGTATGATAGTGATGAAGCATGTGCTTGCTATGATAGTGATGTACCACGTACATGTATGCTCCTGCTTTCATGGATTGTCCGGTATGTTGTGTGCTATGCTCACTGTCAATGCGCTCTACAATTGTAGGACATGACCACGCAGACGCAAGATCTTAGTCAGGCCCTTGTCGTGTCCAACAGCCAGTTTGCTCCATTGTTTGTCGAGGACTCACAGCCCATGTTCGAGATGGCACCCGATTCAGAGGTGTTTGAGTCTGATTCCCTCTATGTGCCAGTAGTGCTCGTTGAGCCAACTCCTGCTGCTGCTACTGCTGCCGCTGCAATCAAGCTAGCAGCAGCAAAGGCAAATAAGGATGGTAGGTCGAACAACATGAAGTGGCAGCCGTTCATGTCCATATTCATGCTGAACAAGATGTGTGGGCTCATCTCTAGTGGAGTTAGGACTGGCAAGGGCTTTAAGGAGGTGCACTTGAACACCATTGTGAAGCAGGTGTTCGAGTTCTGTGGGCAAGAGGTGTCTGCCACCCAGGTGTACAACCACCTGAGGAAGTGGAGAAGTCGATGGATCCAAGTGTCCAAGCTGAGAGACCTTAGCGGCGCCTCATGGGATGAGAACACTTGCTCCATAGTTCTGGAGGTAGAGCACTACGCCGTCCATGTCGCGGTTAGCTCACAGCCCTCTTCCTTTTCATACTGTCCACCATTGCCTACTCCTAATCGCAACTAACAACGCTTGTGTTTCATTCTTAGGACCACCCAAGGGACGCTGAGTTCCTCAACACACCCATCTAGAACTACAACCAGATGCAACACATCTTCTCCTTCGGGCTGGCAACTGGGAAGCATGCCATGGGCTCGGGTGAGCCTCTTGGTTCTCCCATGCCAGACATCCCTGGGACACCGGACGTCGAGGTCCTTGATGGCCCTGACAAGCCCGCTGCGAAGCCCTTCGACAAGCCATTTGACCCCGTCCATGATAGGAAGAGGAAGAGAGGAGGCCGCTGGAGGAGGAGATCAATGTCTTTTGCCGCATGACTGAGGCGGTGAAGGAGGTGGCAACAGCCATCAGGGAGTGCAAGCCCCTCGACGTCCACCCTGACATGTATGGCACTGTCATGACCCAGGTGGATTCAGTGACGAGGCTCTCATGGAAGCTCTCAGCCACCTGCTTGACAACAAGGCCCAGGGTGTTGGGTTCGTTGCGATGGCCGACGCTCACATGGTGCTGTGGATCAGGAGCTGGCTGGGCAAGCACTACTACTAGAGTAGTGCTGCCTGTGAGCGTGCATGATCCCCGACGGTGATGGTGGTGGCGACGACGACGATGATGACGATGACGACGTACATTCTGTGTAGCTAGGGCTCAAAAAATATTTGATGGTCTGTATTTTTTGGTGAGGTGGTATATACTAACCCCTCACACTGATGGTGAACTTGCGGTGGTAGGACGACACCCTCTTTTGGATGTGGTGGTAGGTTAACACCAAGGTAGTGCTAGGTTGAACTTGCTATGCCGTATGATCATGCATGCTTTACTTCTCTTCTGCTCCATTGTTGTTTGTGTGCTACTTTGCTTGCTACTTGTGCTCCATTCATTTGCTACTTCAACTCTTGCTCTTGTGCATTGCTAGGGCAAGTGGTATGCCATGTTCATTGGTGAAGTTCCAGGGGTTTATAGTTCATGGGAAGAAGCCAATGCACAAGTGGCATCGTATAGCAACAGCAACTATAGAGGGTTCAAGACTAGGCAGGAAGCAGAACAAGCTTACTCCGCCTAGGTGCGAAAGCACTGAGGCAGCAGTGTCGACAGTGCCAAGGTTGGAGTTGTCAAAGTGGAAGCTGCTAAGGTGGATCGTCAGTTCGGCCTAAAGCTGAAGAACTTCATCATCTTCGCCCAGTTCGTCACCATTGCTGTGTTGTGGTGTTGGTGTGCTAGGTGTGATCATTGTGGGTAAGCTCACCAACTAGGGTACAAGGTAAGCACAACATGTACGCTGTATGCAACCAAACACTGTGTTCATGTGCCGCTAGGGCCAATGCAGCCAACCAAACAAAGTGCACTTGCATATTACCTAATGCAGGGACTAGGGATGCAGGCAACCAAACAAGTTGCATATGGCGTATTAGGGCCTGTTTTTCCTCAACCAGGTTGGGTTGAGAAGGGTATGCAATGCGACTACTATTCCAAACTGGAACCAAACACGCCCCAAATCACCCAGTTGCTCACGCACGATACGTGCAAAGCTAGCTCGAGAAGCACGCTAGCTAGCACCTCGATTGATTTTGCCTAGAACAGTGCATTGTGCACGCACGTCTAGCCGGCATGTCACATGCGTGCGCGACCAGTGGAAGCTATTAACTCTTAATTGATCGGATCGATTCAATTTCGACGGAATACTCTCATAACTTATACGCTATGGTAGAGGCTGAATGGGTTGTCACTGTTCCATTCATCATATTATTATTAGCCCCTGTAATTTTTTTATGATTAGTCATATAGTACTTTTTGTTTTTGTTTATTCAACCACGACAAAATATACCAAATTACTTCTATGTTTGCATGTGAATAACTTGGTCACAGACAACACTAGGGGTAAAATAGTCCTTTTAGGTCAGACTTAACATCATTACTAGCCAAAACTGGCGGAAGTGTCACGTAGGGAACAAAATAAAGTTTATGTGTCAAAAAAGAAAGAAAGAAGTTTTTTGGGCCAAAAAGGGAAGCAAATTTTAAGAAAGGGACAAATAAGGAATTCTCTCTTATTCTCCTCACGCCGCCACCTCGAGCAGGCACTACAAAAAAAAGACACATCCATGACATTTTGGGCCGAACGAAAATCTTTTCTATCATACTTATGACACTTCTATGACGATAATTATGACAAAACCCGGTATCATCATAGATGTGGTGGGGTCCTACTTCTATGAAAAAAAATCATGATAGAAAATGGGCTTTTCATCCTGGGCGGGCCGGAGACGCAGCTGCATGACATTCTTTGGGCCGTCCATGACGGAAAAAATCGTGGTAGAAGCAAGGGTGCGGAAAATATCAGGGAGTCCCCGGTTACGGTGGCTGGTTGGGGGTCGAGTGATGTGCGTTTCTCTCGTACGTATGCGTGTGTGTGCGTGGTGTTGGGCTCTAACTGAACCCGAGCGATTGCACTGCAGGCTACGCGTTACTGAACCCGAACGATCGATCGATGGCTGTTAACTGAACCCGATCGAGCGATTCCTTCGCTACTGCTGCTAACTGAAGCTGATCGATGCTGCCTCTAGATGAACAGTGAGTGTTGCTGGGGGGTTTGGATGAACAGTTCCTGGTGGGGGTGGATGAACAGGACCCCGTGGCGTTGCATCTGGATGAACAGGACCCCGATCGTTCGAGCTGGTTGGGGCTGGATAAACAGGACCCCGTGGAGGGCAGGATGAATAGGACCACCCCATGGAGGGCAGGATAAACAGTAGACGGTGGAGGGCTGGATGAACAATAGCCCGTGGAGGGGTGGTTGAACAGGAGTCCATGGAGAGGGCTGGTTGAACAGTAGTCGGTGGAATAGCGCCCGGTGGAGGCTGGATGAACAGGAGCCCATGGATGAACAGTCGCAGGTGGAAGCTGGAGCAGGTCGATGGTGGATGAACAGTAGCTCGTGGAGGCTGGAGGGGGTCGATGGTGGAGATGAACAGTATCCCGTGGAGTCCCGTTTTGCGGTACGCCACACCCCTCCCGATGAACATGACCCCCGTTTCGACCGTAGCGCTCCAACACAAGTCTGTTTCCTCCGTTTTAAGGTGTGCCACACCCCTCCCGATCAACAGGACCCCCGTTTCGGCAGTCCGTTTCCTCCGTTTTGTGGTACGACAGACCCCTCCCGATGAACAGGATCCCGTTTCGAATGTGGCCGGTCGAACACAAGGTCGTTTCCTCCGTTCTGCGGTACACCAGGCCTCGTTTCCATTGTCTGTTCTGTCCAAGCCCTCCCGATGAACATGACGACGCATTCTGTTCCGACCCAGCCGGTTGGCTCCCCATGAACACGACGACGACGTTGTTTCTCCGTTCCCACCCAGCCATGTACACAAGCCCTAGCCATACGTATGTGCGAGTAGGCTTTCGAGACCCTGCCCGTATGTACGTATGTGGCCATATTTTCTTTCTTGCACCCTGGCCGTTGTATGTACGTGTGCATGCTACGTGCGCGCCTCTACTACGACACATGCGCGCCTCTACATCGACCAGTATGTACGTACACGTTCGCGACCAGAATGACAATGCTACGTACGCTTCGACCAGGTGGGTCCCGACTGTTAGGCACTTCCTTGCCTGCGAAGATGTAGCTGGTGGGTCCATGCAGTCAGGGGGCGAATCGTTTTTTTGCCCGGACGCACTTCCTTGCGTGCGAAGATGTAGCTGGTGGGTCCCAGCAGTCAGGGGGAAACATTTTTTTCGAAAAATACGATGGTCCGTCCGGTGGGTCCCCGCTGTCAGGTGGAGGAATAATTATTTTGCACGTAATAAGGAGGCACTTCCTTGCTGCGGCCGTGGACCCAGCTGTCAGCCTCTCCACGTACAGTCCACGTCCGATGGAAGTCGTTCCTTGACAACGTTGACCACACCGCGCCGAGAGCACCAAGGCGGTGGACGATGGTGAGGCCTAGGAAGGGGACGACACGGAGCCAGGGAAGACGTGGTAGTGGAAGCCCGCGTGGAGAGGAGTACGAGGGTTCACTGGTTCGGCTACGGTGTGAGGCTGCCGCCGCCGCAGGGCCTGGCTAGCGGTGGGAATAGTAGGGGCGGTGAGGCCTCCACGCAACATAGCCGGCCACGGGATGCAGGAGCATGCGGCACGATAGGAGCTGCTTTGGGCGGCTGGAGCAAGAAGACCAGAGGTTGAAGAAGCACTAAGGCCGTTGGATGGACATCATACGGTCACTAGAGCTAGAATCGTTCATATTGACTAAGTTGACAAAGCCCTCTGTCCCCGTCAACTTAGTAAGCCCACAAGTCAGCCTCCCACTGTGGTGGGTCCTAGCTGGCAGGGGGTATTCATTTTTTTTGTGCGCAATAAGGAGGAACTTCCTTGCGTGCGAAGATATAGTTGGTGGGTCCGACCTGTCAGCGGAGGGAACTTTTTTTCATGAAATATAGAGGCCCTTCCGGCGGGTCCCAGATGTTAGGTGGAGGAATCAATATTTTGCGCATAATAAGGAGGCATTTCCTTGTGTGCGGCCGTGGACCCAGCTGTCAGCCTCTCCACGTACAGTCCACTTCCGATGGAAGTCATTCCTTGACCACGTTGACCACGCCGTGCCGAGAGCACCAGGGCGATGGACGACGGCAAGGCCTAGGAAGGGGACGACATGGAGCCGGGGAAGACGCGGCAGTGGAAGCCCGCGCGGAGAGGAGTATGAGGGTTCACTGGTTCGGTTGCGGTGTGAGGCTGCCGTCGCTGCAGGGCCTGGCCAGCGGTGGGAATAGTAGGGGTGGTGAGGCCTCCGTGGCAGCACAGCCGACCACGGGAGGTAGGAGCATGCGGCATGACCGGCGCTGCTTTGGGTGGCTGGAGCAACAAGACCAGAGGTTGAAGAAGCACTAGGGCCGTTGGATGGACATCGTACTATCACTGGAGCTAGAATCGTTCATATTTGACTAAGTTGACAAAGCACTCCATCCCCGTCAACTTAGTAGGCCCACAAGTCAGCCTCCCACCAAGGTGGGTCCCAACTAGAAGTGGGAGTATTCATTTTTTGTGCGTAATAAGGAGGCATTTTCTTGCGTGCGAAGATATAGCTAGTGGGTCCGACCTATCAGCGGTGGGAACCTTTTTTCGTGAAATACAGAGGCCCTTCCGGTAGGTCCCAGCTATCAGGTGGAGGAATCATTATTTTGTGCGTAATAAGGAGGCATTTCCTTGCGTGTGGCTGTGGACCCAGCTGTCAGCCTCTCCACGCACAGTCTACTTCCAATGGTGTCGTTCATTGACCACGTTGACCACTCCGCATCGAGCGCATCCAAGGTGGTGGACGACGGTGAGGCCCCGGACAGCAACGAGCCGAAGATGGGAAGACATAGGAGTAGAGTCGCAGACGGAGAGGTGTACGAGGGTTAACTGGTTCTCGTGCGGTGTGGTTCGGCAGTTGGTGGAGAAGAACAGGAGGTGTGGAGGGGTGGAGGGATGGCCTGGCCAACGGTGGAGTAGCGCTTCACAGCGAAGCGTGCTAAGAAGAGCTGCTAGCAGCAGGAGGCAGGAGCAGTTCGTCCGGGCGGCGCTAGAGGAAGAAGACGAGAGATTGAAGATGGATGTCGGTCGTTGGATGTAAATCCAACGGCTAACGATGTCAGAATCATTTGTTGACTAAGTTGGACAACGACTTGCATTGGCTTTGACCTATTGGCCCACATTTCAGCCTCCAAAAATGTGGCACGTATTCAACCCATTTTTTCAGAATTTACAGTCTTTTTTTTGCGGGGTAGAATTTACAGTCCATTTGATCTTTTTTTGAATTACAGTCCATTAGCTGGGCTGGGTGAACAAATAATGTAGCATCCATGTGGTCCATTTATGTTTTTTCCTAAAAAATTACAGGCCATTTGCACTTTCTCGAAATACACAATTTTGCTGGGCTGATTCTAATTATAATGTTGGGGTGGACGCAGCAATGTTATCAAAAAATAAACAAGGGTTGAGCATTTTGTTATAATATATATATATATATATATATATATATATATATAATAAGTGATTTATTATTACATTGGTCCTTAAATCTTACCAAGCTTTTGTACACAATCACCAAGATTTTCGTTGCCAAAAAAATTCCAGGATTTTATTGTTAAGAAATTATTTTTGTAAGTTAACAAGATGTGGGATATTGTTTTCTTACATATGTAAGTATGTGTTAAATATATGATGACAATAACAATAATATATAATAACATATAAAATCATTTAAATATATATAATATAGTTAGAAGGGAAACATAAGTTGGACCAGGCGTTCCTATTCTTAAATAGAAAAATAGAACAGACCTCTGCGTTTTCTTAAAAAATAATACATAAATTGGCTGCCGATGTTTCAGGAAAAATAAAACCTCGGATGGGAGGTCCATAGGCCGGTCGATATATGACGGCCCTCAAGAAAATACAAAGAGCCTTATGGACCTCCCATCCGAGGTTGTGGGCTGCGCATGTTAAAAAAGAAAGCCTAGACTGGGCAGCTGTTCCGCCCGGGTTCGATTCCACCTATGCAGAGAAAATATCTCCAAAATTTTTGCCTCTGCCTTTATTGACATGTGGGTCCCAATTGTCATCTACGCACACCACGTCCTACACTTGTCAAAACTTCGTCCCTCGTTTTCTCTGTTTTTCGCACACTCAACATTGCGTGGGCATTTTGAAAATAGCATATCTTTTTGACTGTGCATCATATGAAGATGTGCTATGCATGAATGTTGATCAACAGGATGTTAACTGGCTGGTAGTTTCAGTTTCGACCATCAATAAAACTTCCAACATGATGTTAACACTGTTCGAAAAGGCCGTGTTAATATAAATGCTCTGCCTCTAAAAGTTGCAGTTTCTTATCTGAAACTGAACTTGGAGTTTCTTATCTGAAACTGAAACTTGCAATTTCTTCTCTGAGAATCACATTGTCTGCACTTTTATACTCCTATGAAACTACATTTTTAAGTGCTAAAATAGATCTCTAGAATTCATAAAATACTTCATATGCTCAATACTGCAAATCTGAAATTCAAAAGACATTCATATCTGAAAGTACTCTCAAAATACACAACACAAAACACAATTCACAACCTGCAAATACTAACAACGCTAAGCTCCTCCTGACAATTCACAACCTGTCCGACTATTGGTCTGGGGGGGGGGGGCAAATCCCTCCTATTCCTCGGCGGCAGATAGCCGCCCCGTGAGACGATGTGAACGGCGAGGGAGAGGATGGCGGGGAAGCGTCGTCGGGCCAACTGTTTTTCTCCTCTTGCAGTTGGGTTCGGTCGATGAAGACTCCACCGGATCGCTCTGGCACGTCACCCTCACAAACGGCACCCTGTAGATGCTCGATCCTTCAATCTCTGGTGGATGCTCCATCTGGGATCGATACTCCCACCACCGCTCCCTCACGATCGGATTCGGTGAATCTGTTTGCTCCATGGCCCAGAGGAGCAGCTCCATGTACTCTCGCGCGACTCCCTCCGGGAGTATCGCCGCCTTTTCGCTCTGTTGCATATATTTGGCCATGGATGTCGCCATTGCCGCTAGTTGGTCCTTGTTGTCAAACCAAGACTGTATCTCCAACATCCTAGCTAGCTTCACAGGGTCGCCGTCTGTGATCCTCACGTATCGGTTGTACTCCTCCATCGATCTACTTCTCCACAACACCTTCACTCACCGGCGGTGGTTTTTGAATGGAAGAGGAGAGGAGCAGCATTGGTTTTAGCTTAGAATGGGAGAGGAGCGACGCTAGTTTTGGATTGGAACAGGAGAGGAGGGGCGGTGGTTTTGAAATGGAAGAGGAGAGGAGCGGCGCTGGATTTAGATTGGAACAGGAGAGGAGCGGCGGTGGTTTAAGAGGAGAAGAGCAGAAGAGCGGCACTGGTCTTGGAAGTATTTTTTGTTTTGCGTATTTTGGTCAAAGTTTGACCACGTACTGTATTTGATAAGCAAAATGTGAATGCATGTCACCAAAAATTGTATCGTTTGGTTCGTATCTGAATGTACTTTCAAATTATATTATTTTTGCAATGTATAACATATATTTTATTTGTGAAAATCGTGGTCAATTATGACCCAGAATAAAAGGGAGACTAGTTAATGTGGGGTCGCTTTCTTAATTGAAGGGTAAATTGATTTTGATTTTGATTTTGATCCAGTCACAGCGCGCCGGCCCTCTCGTCCAATCCTAAATCGCTGCCACACGCTCCTCTCCCTCTTCTACATTGCAAAACCACCTCCTGTCCTCTCCATCATCTTCATTCCAAAACCACCGTCTCGCCTCTCCCTCTTCTCCATTGCAAAACCACCTCCTCTCTCCTCGGACGAGGATCCCCTGATGTAGCCCATCCTGCCATTGAGACACTGACACATGGGTCCCACCAAGCGCGGGGCCCATCTGTCAGCGACTGAAAGGCAGGGGAACCTCTCCTCTCCATCATCTCCATTCCAAAACCACCGTCTCGCCTCTCCCTCTTCTCTATTGCAAGACCACCGTCTCTCCTCCCATCTTCCAAAGCTAGCACCGGACCACTCGGAAGGACATCTATGGAGGGGATGCAGCAGCGAATCTGGTAGATCGCCGGCAGCAACCAGGTAAAGTTAGCCTGGTTGAAGGAGATCCTTACTTGGTTTGACAATGAGTGGGAGATTTCGAGGATAGTGAGGGCCATGTGGCAATGTATGCGAAAGAGCGAGGCAACGGCGATGAGGGCGGCGATGTACTCCATGGTGGCAGTCACGCCGCAGTCCTTCAAGTTCATCGAATATCTCCTCTAGGCGATGGAGCAGACAGATTCGCCCGAGGCGAAAGTCAGGCGGAGGTGGTGGGTGTACAGGTCAAAGGTTGAGCACCCAGAGGATAACAAATCAATCGAGTATGGTGTGTCGTTCGTGAGGGTGCAGAGCCAGCCGGAGCCACAGGAGTATTCGTTCTCCCACCATAAGAGGAGGCTGGATGGCGTGATGTCGCTTCCCCGCCGTTCTCCACGGTTCCCTCGACGCTTGCCTCGTTTCAACGGCGTCGGTAGGGTTTAAGGTAAGCTTCGCACTAACCTAATATTCCATCTACTCATGGTTACAATCAGTGTGACAACTAATAAAAATCATTCTTACAATCAGTCTCCGAGTACTACGCCAATCACCCTAAAATAGCTCTGGACCTTTGGGTCAAAGTTGTGACACTGTGTACAAATAAAGAAAAATATATTGGTCCTTCTTTCAGAAAAGAGTACACCCCTAGAAAACTGCCAATATAAGCTACTAGTATTATTTTAAGTCTAAGCTACTAGTATTTGGTTAAGAGGATTTGCTGCCGAGAAAGATCCATCCACAGTGAGCGCCACACATCCCACTGATGGTGGTGGATGCCAATGCTTAGATGGAGCAGGGTTGGTGCCGGTAATTTTTACTTGGCACCTAGCACTCTGCATATATGCCGGTTCCATCCGTACATTTGTGCAATTCCACCAAAATGCAGCTAAATAACCCTGCTTGCACAGATAATGAAAAGGCGTGATTACATTTTTTTGACAGAAAGACTGTAAGGGAACCCCTTATAGTATAATTGGTGCAACAAACCCAAATTGCAAGTACCGTGCCTTGAACCTGGGTGGGTGGGAAGGCATCAGCCCCTTCCTACCACTAGGCTATGCCTTAGTCTAGGCGTGATTACATTATAGTGGCTCTAGTTGATGAAACATACACTAATAAACAGAAGAAAATATTACATCATACTGGAAATCGACCCAAGTCTCCCCGATACACCTTCTGCCAGTGATGAACATCAGTGTACAGTGGTAGTACAAGGAGGGGCCTTGAGACATTCAAATCTCTATTTTTGTGCAGATCAACTAAAATTAAGCACCCCAGTTTGCAGAAACGCTTAAACATTAACAATGGGACTAGTTGATGAAACATACATTAACAAAGAGAAGCACTTTCTTTATCTACATTGGAAATGAAATGATAGAGGGGACACTCGCTCTATTTTAACTGTATTATTACTTCATTTTATCAGTGACACTAGGGTCGAGTAGGTGGCAAACAAGGTGTACCGTGCGTCGCAAGGATGAAGGCCGGGGGTGCTTAGACTGGGATGCTGAAGCTGGCTCTTTCAGTCCCTATCTCCCCCCTGATGTTTCTGTGGTAGCATTTGGGTTGTAATCCAAACTTGGTCGAGCTGGTGCTGCGTCCCCCTACCTGCCTAGCTTATGTGGCGAACTTGTCTCCTGCTAGTACTTAGTCTGTTCTAGTAGTAGTTGCATAACTGCCCGTTTACATTGAGATGTTGTCAGATAATGGTTCTCTATGGTTGGGTTTCTTTAATGAAATCGAAGGGAACCCCCTCTTTCGATGTATAAAAAACAGTGACACTAGCAGTGCCAAAACATTGCCTCAAATTAATAGTGCCACTAGATTAAGGTGCAAAATAATAACATTACTGCGTTATCATGGCAGTGCCAAAACAGTAGCACAAGAGCAGGATCAACATGCAGGATCTTTGGCAAACGGTCAAACCAAAAAGGAACATACCTCGTGATGGGAACCATATCTGCAGTCAACGCCATCATAGAAGGGATGACACCAGTCAACAACATGGATGATTCAATTCATGGGACCTTTTGGTGCAGTTCACCTAAAATGAAGCAATGTCCCATGAGCTAGCTTCTTCTTCTTCTTTTTTTAAGAAAAGGGCTCCAGCCCCGGTTCCATTTCCATCAGAAAACAAAACCCACAGAGCTTCTTCATTAGTTGCAATAAAATTGAGCAACATCAAGGTTGGTCGTGAAGCTCCTGGAGAGTGTGCGGACCAGGACAGTTGCATATCTAACGAAAAGAAGCAATTTATCTTAATGGGAAATTTAGCAGGACATGAAAAAAAGTGCCATTGATTCATATTACTAGAGGCATTACATTGAAAACAACATTGGTTTAACGTGTCCTTACTTTTAACAGTGCCACTGCTACATTTTACCAGTCGCATTACATAAGAGCGGCTCGGGGCAACAAACATCAGAAGACGATATCTGGGTTGGTCCCATTTTTTGTTTGGTATATAGCCACCTTATACTGTGTGAGGCTAGCAAATCTAGTGTTGGACTTACTCTGTTGACTTGTCCCCCAGTCCCCACTTTCTTTCCTTTTTCAACCAATAGATCGGGTTTATATTAAGTTTGTACTGCGTTCCCTTTATTTCCCTATTAGACCTAGAGACCATTTGGATAGCCAGTCTCTGCTACTTTTCGCCCCCATTATTTCCTCTTTCGACCAAGTCCTAGATTCAAGTAAAAAATCTTCCCCCACCCCCACCCCCTTTCTTCCTTGTTTGAACCAAGTACAACTAGATTCGAGTGCATGAACTAGTTTTACCTCTTGACAGTAAAAAAATTAGGTGGTTTTCGAACAGCCGATCGATCCTATCTACACGAGGGGTCCTGAGAAATAGTAAAAGATACAAATGCAACAACGTCAGGAGCTAGAGAAGTAGAGCAAGGCTGGTTCCGAAGGAAGTTATACCTGAGGGTCGCCGGGATGTCACGAGGTGGGCGGCGGGAGGCCGGATCTGCCCACACTACAACAGCGAGGAAGAAGGGGTGGGAGGCCCTCCCTCGCCAGCGATGCTTGGGAGAGAATGGCAAGGCACGCTGATCGGGACGCGCCGACAGTGGGTAAGAGCCGTCGCCGAGGACGGCCACGTGAACGTTGCACCTTCTCACCTTCCCAGGCGGAGAGGATCCGGCTGGATCTGTGACCAGCGGTGAGTAGAGAGAGAGTGTGGCCACCACTGTCGTGTTTAGATCTGGAGAGGACGAGACAGTGTGAAGAGAGCAACACTAGCAAGCAAGCGCGGAGGCTCCTGCCTATATAGTGGAGTACTAGATTTCTTTTGTCTACCGACTGGAGCCAGCTTGACCTTGGCAATGACTGTCGAGAAGTCTTCATGCATGTGCCCCGGAGGCGCAATTGTCGTCATTTTGATCTGAAGCACCGGATTATAACATATAACACGAAAAAATGCCACATGACAAGAAATCATAACCTCACTGCCCAAAGGAGACAAGATGAATCCCGACAGACAAACTAGATGAGGATCAAAGCTCAAATTAAAGATAAACTCGTAGAAAACGGGTCCGTCAATAGTAGTCTTCGTGCATGTGCCCCCAATGACTAGCCCAACTCAGTTGTCGTTGTTTAACCCTCGTAGTGATCCGAAGCACATGACACCTAATTTTGCGAGATGACAAGAAACCTTTTTTTAGATTTCTCACCAAAACTACAACCCTGTACAACACAGCCTGCACGATTTGTAGACGATAGCCAATCCAGGCGTGTTTGCTGGAGTCTGGTCACATGCATGGATGAACTGATCTTCCGTGTCTTGCAGGGATCGTCCAGGTACCAAGGTGGAGTATGTGCTTCTATTAACTTAGCCGACTTGCGGGGCCGGGGAGTGTGCCTATGGTCGGTTCTCAAATGCGGTCCCACATGTGTGTGCAAACGCAATATGATGCGCGTTCCATTCAGAGAGTGGTGTGCCAGACCGACCGACCGTCTGTGGTGCGACGCGAACGCGACGGGCATGTTGTATACTCCGTACATGTGTACCGCCATTTTCTTAAGGCTTTGCTCCATGGCGCAAACCATGGATACAAAATTAGTATATTGTACTATTTAAAAGTCGAGGGCGGGGCTTTTCCCGCGTGGTAGGCGGGTAGTTCTACATAGTCGGTTCGACAAAGACGCGAGAAGATGAGGGAGTAGGCTGCTGCAAACATAGGGCTGTGTGATTTTACAATGAGTTACTGTTGGACAGGTGGGGCTCGGTGATTTGACTTGCCATTATCATTTTAACCGCGGCGCTACGACCGGCTTGAGTCTCCCGATTCCTGACCACTTCCATACAGGTGCCTCTCGCGATGCTCCACCATGTAGAGTCTGGCTCTTGCTTGAGAGCCCACTCCTCCACTTTTTCCTTGCCTCTTTCCCCCACATATGCAAAAATGCCATGTAAAGCGGGCTTATATCCCACTATTGTACTTGATCCTACAGGTGCTAAGCCTGCCACATAGGCATAAAGTCTGATGTGGCAATTTAATTAAGAAGAGAGAGACTAGTTTGGTGACCTCGGGAAGAAACGGTGCTAAGCGCATGTACCTAGATGATAGACTAGTTTGGTGGTAGGCGCGACCATGATACGGGCTGCTGGCAGCTCTTGGATCTGAGATCGAACGGTTGCATGCTAAGTTGCTGAAAATTTGCAGAATAACCCTCCAGGATAGGATGTTCACCCATAGGTCTAGAATCACGCCATGCAACCATTCGATCTCAGATCCAAGGGCTCTCAGAAGCCCGTATCATGGGAGAATGGAAAGCTTCGTATCACCTGTAATTTTCCCGACGCTTGACATGACATCGAACGCCATTTAATTGGGAGTCGAGTAGACATGACATCTAATTGGGCCGCCATAGTACTGTGCATGAATCAATTTATCCACCAGGCAAGCCACTACCCTGCCATTCTCACGCCCCCCCCCCCCACTCGACATTTTTACAATCGATAAACCGCTCCTAGTCGTCCCGTCCTTTCACATTATGGCAGTTCCACTAATACTAACCGTCCTCCCAAATCCATGGTGTCCCAAATCTCCATGATCGGCGGTGAGTACAAGGTTAGAACCATCGTCGGTGATGAGTTCGACGTCATCTACACATGTTCTTCCGCAACGGTGAAAGAATGCCTTGCTCGCTTCAAACACATGTTCGAAAACTCAAATGATGAGTGGGTCGCTGGGCTAGATGTTGAGTACACCACAGTCCTGGGAAGCGAGAAGAAACTAAAGGAGGCAGAGAAGAAGAAGCCCGTCGTGATCCAGGTTTGCGTGCATGACTTATGCTTGGTCTACCACATATGCCATGCCAACGTTGAGTGCGAGGAATTTAAGAAGTTCCTCAAGGGAGGCCGAGTCAAATTCGTTACTGTAGACTTTAGGAACGACAAGGAAATCCTGGGTCGGATAGGCCTCGTTGCAGGCGACCTCTTCGACCTGCAGAAGGAAGGGCTGGTGCCCTCCCTTGATCAGCCTTCAATGTTGACCCTGGCAGGAGCCATGGTTCATCCTTCATATGGTAAACTAGAGAAACCTCCATACATGTTTCATCGTCATGCATGGTAGTGGAATGTACTAGATATGGACCACATCCACTACGCTGCAATGGATGGCTACCTTTGTTTCAATATCTACAAGGGTTGGATGAAGAGCAAGAGCCAAGTGTGCGGTTCAAGCAAAGAAGTATCTCCCAAGAGGAGGAGGGACAAGGACGAAATCGAGGACATGGACAAGGACTCCGAGTAAGGTGGCAGTGTAGTTGCTCATGGTGGTTCTAATGTAGTGTCTACCGGATTAGTTGCTTAGTTTAATTTCTGGTGTGCTTAGTTTTATTTGAGGGGTGTGTTGTGCTGAGCCCCTAGCAGAACTATGTTAAGTTTCTTCTTGTTATATTTCGTACATTTCATCTTTTAGTTGGTATAGTACTACCACTCGTTTCTTGACATTATATATGTACAATGTATATGGCCAACTTCATATAGCTAGCAGTTTAGTTGTCAAAGAATTTCAGGGTGCTTAGTTTTGTCAAAGAATTCCAGGGTGCTTAGTTTTATTTGAGGGGTGTGTTGTGCTAGACACCATTAACTTATCATTGTGAGAATCGGCTTATTTTTGTCATGTAACATGGTCAACAGGGTTTGACGTGAAAATAACAATGTTTAATGGCATTTCTGAGCAAACATCTAACTTAACGATGGCATTTTTTAGATATCTAATTGCATTTTTGAGCAGGCATCTCACGGATCGATGGCATTTTTTGAGTAGTTGCAACTTCTAATGGCAAAACTGAGTAGTGATACACAACTAGTGGCATAAATAATAAGAACCCAAGAATTAAATAGGGCTAATTTCTTTATTTCTTTATACCTTTGTGTGTGAAACAATATACGCTGCCTACCGCTAGATTTTCTTTACAGAGGCAACATAGAAATATATGAGTGCCCTGTTAAATTTTGGAATTATTCTGGGTTCATTTGGCCTTTTTTATATGTTAATTGAGTTTTTTGGTCATTTAATGTGCATAATTCAAATTTGAACTACAAGCACATGCTTCCTGTGCACCAAAGTTGACTGAAAAATCACATGTGTGTCCTCGGGTGAATTTCTAGGTCCCATGCAAGAAATGGGAATGAAATTCCAACATCTGGGCATCGTGGTTCAGCCGAGAACATTGAGAAGCTAGGTTTTAAAATTCTTGTAAATCCAAAACATGCCTGAAAATCATGAAACTTGGCATGGTGTCATGTCATGGTACTACCATGCTGTGGTAAAAAATGCAGAATAGGAACAAGTTTTGGTATAAGTTTCTTGCAAACCGGAGCTTCTCTCAAGAAGGCTCGTGTTTCTGAGAGGGAACGTGTCACCTTTGTGTGCATAATTCAAATTTTAAATACAAGCACATGCTTCAGTGCACCAAAGCTGGTTGAAAAATCACATGTTTGTCCTCGGGTAAATTTCTAGGTCCCATGCCAGAAATGGGAATGAAATTCAAACATCTGGGCATCATGGCTCGGCTGGAAACATTGAGAAACTTGGTCTTTTAATTCCTGTAAATCCGAAACACGCATGAAAATCATGAAACTGGGCTTGGTGCCATGACATGGCACCAACATGCTATGGTAATTTTGCTGTCCGATTTGCGAAGACGCACACATTAACAATCAACAAAGTCATTTTGGAACAAGTGCTGTCACGTTACAATCGAAAACACAAGTATTATTGAAACCGTGGGTGTTCTATTTATCATTTACGTGCCACCGTGCGTCCCCTTTTTTATTAGCTAGGAGGCGCCGTGCAGGGTAGCTATTTGAGTACGGGAGGCGTGCGATCAGACCCCTGCGCGTGCTTATCGGGAGGAGAGCCCTTTGACCTCCATCTGCCGTCCACCTTTGTCCCAAGGTACCATTAATGGCGCCCGAGCCTCTGTTTAATGGTGTGGCAATGTCTAACTCGACTAAGATTTAAGAGAGAAAAAAGAAAATCTAAAAAGAAAATTTTGCACGGATCTTGATGTAAGATCCGACGAACCTATATAGCATCTACTGCGACTTATAGCAAGACTAATGAATATATATAAGGATGACGAGAGTGGATAATAATTGTCTTACATAATTAGGAAGATAATTAAAAAAGCCACATGCGGCTACGTCCGAAATACACAAGGGC
This sequence comes from Triticum aestivum, assembly GCF_018294505.1. Lineage (NCBI taxonomy): Eukaryota > Viridiplantae > Streptophyta > Magnoliopsida > Poales > Poaceae > Triticum > Triticum aestivum. The sequence continues at coordinate 203,979,356 of NC_057810.1, read as the reverse complement.
AAAAGAAGAAGGAAGACGCATACAACGATCTGGCTCGCTGATCTCTACTTTCTTTATGCGCTGCAGGTCGTAGAGACTAGTTCTCGCGGCCGGCGATGATCTCTTTCATCAGGTTCATGTCCTTAATACGCTGCTTGGTAGCATCCATGGATTCCTCCACCAGCCTGTTGCGCTCGATGCGGAGCATGGCATTATCGTCCATAAGTTTCTTGATGATGACGCCCGTCCTCTGCAACATGGCAGTGGTCTCCTCCTCCTGCTTCGCCCTTCCGGCGATCTTCACCCTCAGCGGGTCGCGCTCTCCCCGGAGCTTCGCATTTCCCTCCCCGAGTTGTCAGATGACGCCGGTAGCCTCGTCCTGCATCCTCGCCCAGACGGAGATCTGATCCATCTGGCTATGGACTATCGCATGCATGCGCCTATAAGAGTCCTCGCCTGCCCGCGAGAAATTTTCCCAAGCCGCCGCGGCGCGGCGGGACCTCCCTGCTGCTTCGGTGGCGCGACGGGACATCTCTGCTGCTTCCACGGCATGGCCGGACCGGTCTGTTACATCGATGGCATGGTGGGACCTCTGTGCTGCTTCGGCGGCACGGCGGGACCTCTGTGCTGCTACTGCTACGCGGCTGGACATGTCGGCTGCTTTCGCGGCGAGGTGGGACATCTCTCGTGCTTCCTCTTCCATGCTCACCTTTCCCTGGTGGAAATCTCTTGACCCAGAACTCACGCTGGCTATGGCTTGATTATTTCTTGTGGATGATGAGTTGAGGAGGAATGTGCAGTCATCTTAGCATAGTAGTATTTATAACCGAGTACTACTAATACACTCCTAAGTGGGAAACCGTTTAGGTTGTGATCGGTGTGAATAGGTTTGCAATTAAATATAGCATGGTAGTAGTAGTAATTTGGAATGTTACGAGACGCGCTCAAGATTTATTGACGGGTCTAGTTTCGAAGTGCGGCACTATTCCCGGATGGTGTAACGTCGGCACGTTTTCTCGGCCGTGGTGTAGCATATGCCATGGTACTACTAGTTCTTTTTATACTGCTATGTACATGCAAAAACTGGCACCGTCGGATACATATCTTATGCTTGGCGTTCGACAGGAATAGCCTCGTGGCGAGCTATAGACTAGTCTTTTTTTCAGACGCATTACACCTATCTCTCGGGACTTCTCGCACGCACCATCACTACTCCCTAGGCCGATGCCACCCACATACAGTTGTACTCTGAGAAGAGGTGCACGCACGCACTCGTCCTCTCTCACACACGCATCTGTAGCTATGAATTGTAGTGTTCTCAACCATCTGATTGGCTCTATCATAGGTTTCACGTTGCTCCTTGGCCTTGAGATTGAGATGTTTTAAACGCAGAGGCTAAGATGGAGGCGCGAGGTTTTGGTTAATGTGCGGGCCGCACACGGCACCAACACGACATGAGCTTCTTCTGCCTAGTGCGCATGCAGTCGGGTGAGTTGTCCAAGTATAGACACAACCAGGCCCTCGTTGGTATCCGCGCCTCGACTTTGGATAGTGGAGAGTAACATAGACTAGTTACTAGTCTATGTTACTAGTACTACCTTCATAGTGGGTAGTGTCATATACGTAGTAGTATATGCATAGTTTTGCTCCATGGCGCAATCCATCGATACTACTATTGTACAAATGTATACATTTTTTAAAAGGCTAGAGGGCGGGGCAGTCTAGCTTGGTCCTTTTCACAAGAGGCAAGGGCCTTTGTGATTTGATGGCTCATTACTTCTGGAAGGCGGGGCCTTGTGATTTGACTGCTCGTATAAATGTGCCGATGACCTGAGAGGAGCAAAGAACTATGCGGTATACTCAAGTTTTCCACTGGAGTACGACGGAGGAGCACGAAACACGGCAGCCTAGTGCCATATCCTCTACCCTCTACTCTTATTATATATTACTAGCAAGAGGCATTGTTCTATTGGCGATAAAGAATGATCTAATTTGCTAGTCATCTCATTTTTAGCATTGTTCTATTCATGCCTCATAGAGAAGGTGACATGTGCTGCGAAACACCCAAAGCAAAATAAGAAACACATGACCAAAAGAAGAAGGAGGATTATCACCCCAAAAAAAGAAGGAAGACACACACACACAAGTGCGGGGCGCTGCTCTCACTACATGAAGGGTTGCTGGCCGCGGAGTCGTAACTGCTTCTTCATCGCCTCCACGACCTCCATCTCCTTGCGCGTCTCCTCCGCCATCTTCATCATTGTGTCCATGATGCGGGATTTCTCGGTGTGAGCCTTCATCATCTGTTCCACGGCCGCATTACGTACCTTGACAGCAGCCGGGTGCTCGATGCGGAACTTCGCCAACTCCTCCTTTTGTTCCATGACGAGGGCCTGCAACATCTTCATCGAGAAACTACTATTCTCATGCAGCTTCTTCCAGCCGGCGTTCTCCTCCTTCAGCAGGTCGAGCTCATGGCAGAGCTTTGCGTTGTCCTCCTGAAGTTGCAGGATTTCACCAGTCGCCTTCTTCTCCGAGGCAATGCTCTTCTTCAGCAGCATCACCAAGCCGGCGGTCAACTCCCCCTGCTCATTGAGCTCAGCGGGCATGTTGTCGAGGCTCTCCTTCAGTAGCTCCACCAAGTCGTGGATGAACTCCTTCTGCTTATTGAGGTGCTTATTGAGCTGATCGGGCATGCCGTCGAGGGATAACGACTCCAGCGCCGCCAGCTCGGCATGTTTGCCTTCGCGTCTAGGGCGCTCCTGGGAGCCATCGCCTACCAGTGAGAGATCTTTCGAGGTCTCTGCGTGGCGGCGAGCCCTCTTTTTTTTCCGCAGCCTTGGTTGCCGCTCCCTTGTTACGAGTAGTTCTTGACCTAGAGCTTTGCACACCGGCCATGGCAAAGACGGACGAAGAAGCAGGACTTATGAGGAGGAAGGTAGAGTAATTTTCGGTTAGGTAGTTCCCCTTTTTATAGCTTAAGTACTAGCACTAGTACTAAAACCTGCATAGTGGGAACACGTTCAGGTTTGGTACATACTGGTAGGTGTGAGCAGGCTTGCACTTAATTGTAGCACTACTACTTTCGAATGTGATGGGAACAAGGTAAAGATTAATTGATGGTTTTTGGTTCGAGGCCCAAAACGGCTCCCAATGAGTTTAATGGAACATAAATTTCAAGTAGACTGCACTGCTCAAATGCGTAAATATTAGGGACAATTGCAAGTTTGCCCCTAGTTGGAACCCACCCACGGGGTTTGCCCTTAATTTTCCACCTTGCTCAGTTTTGCCCTTAAATTTGTCCCATGGCTCGCTTGAATGCCCATTCGTGACGGCCCCATGTGGTCAGCGCCGTTTGACCACGGTTTTGCACCGTTTTGGACAGCACATGCCCCTGCCCTTTCCTTATATGTGGGACCCGCGTATGTATCGCATCTCATTTCCCCTCTCTATCGAATCTGTCTCTAGAACCCTAGCACAGCGGCGACCCAGGCAAACCCTAACCCTAGCTTTTGGCGGCGCGCATCCGAGCCCGGCCCGTGGTTTGGTCGATGTCGTGAGAGATCCAGACCACATCTTCATCGGCTACGATGGTGAAGACCCGTAGCTCACGCGGCGGCAGAGGTGAAATGGAGGGCGCGGCGTCAAGACATAGGACTCCGATGTCGATGGAGGATATGAGCCAACAGATCCCAGATGGTAAGTTCATCTGCTTTTTTTTCACTAGTTCTTGCTTTAGTTTTAGGTAGATCTGCCATGCATGATATTTTTTGGACGTTTTCTTGCATTCGTAGGATGAATCCAGACCGCGCATTTTCTCTGTCCATTAGAATGGAAACAACTCTTTTAGCAAGATCTGGTACTAAGGATCAAGGCACTGGCTTTACTTTTCCTCTTGTGATCGATGCTACAAGCACATTCAATTCTTTTAGGGATGCAGTATACAAAAAATATCCGTGGGGTTTGTACAATGTTGTTGAGTTTAGATTTTGGGACTAGGATAAATTTGCATGGATCCCTCTACAGTGTGATGATGAGCTAGCCCAGATGTTTGCAGCCAATGCACTGTTGAAAAGTGGCAAAATTGAAGCCACTGTCATACAGAGAGCCAGACCAGATGCAGCTCCTAGTACAGCAAAGCCCCCTGTCCCAGGAAACAAATCAAAAACTGCTGCTACTAGGTCTAGGAGCAGCAGGGCAACTCCAAGTAGTAGCTGTCATCCACCAGGAACTCCTAGTGCAAATGTACCATCTCAACCTGGTGCTAGTGACAGTAATGCTACTAATACTGCCAGTCAGATACCAATAGATCCTATAATTGAGGAGGCAGAGCCTAATGATGTGCTAGGTTCAGATGAAGAAGATGAGAGAATGTTTCCTGATCTAGTACCCAGGAGGAATGTGGACCAGCAGGATGAGGACTACATTCCAGCAGAGTTTTCAGATACAGATGAAGAAGAGGAACAGGAGAACATTGACATGGGATGTTTTGAGAATGATGATGAAGACAGGCCTGAGATGTTGTATGACAGAGATAATCCAAGTCTAGCTGAAGGGGTTGTCTTTCCTTCTGCTGTGGATTGTAGAAATGTTGTAGCTACATTCTCCATAAAAATGAAGTAGAGTACAAAATAGAGCATAGTGATCCAACAAGGTTCACTGTGTATTGTGCTTTTCCAAGATGTAGGTGGAGGCTGCATGCCTCTCTAAAGAGAAACAACACATTGTTTCAGGTACTAACAAATTGCATAATCAGTGCTGACTATTTTCCAATTGATGTTGTAACATAGTAATTATGATTAATTTTCCTATTGAGTATCTAACTTAAATTTTTAGTGTGCAGATCAAAGTAAATCCCTATGAGCACCATTGTCCCAGTGTCAACAGAACTGAAAGATTGAGAGCAGCCAAGAGGAGATGGATTGCTGATGCTGTGCAGAACTGGATAAGAGAAAATTCAAACATTGGTCCCAGGGAATTGCAAACCAACTTGCAGAAAAAATATGGTTTAGATTTGCCTTACATGAGAGTTTATTATGGTAAACAAATGGCTATTGACAACATTTATGGAAAGTATGAGGACAGTTTTCAGCTTTTGTACACATTCAAAGCTGAAGTAGAGAGAGCTTCTCCTGGTAGTGTTGTAGAAATAGATAGGCACACTGTTCCCTTCCAATTGAAGGGAAAGAGGTATGAAAAGGAGTGTTTCAGAAGAGTTTTTGTTAGTTTCAAAGCTTGTTGGAGTGGATTTTTAGCTGGATGCAGGCCCTACCTTGTTGTGGATGCTACAACTCTGAATGGTAGGTTCAGAGGGCAATTAGTAGCAGCATGTGCAGTTGATGCACATAACTGGATTTTTCCAGTGGCCTATGGTGTACTAGAGATAGAGTCCCAGGAGAGTTGGGCCTAGTTTTTCCAAAATCTGAAGCAGGTTATAGGACACCCTGAAGGACTTGTTATTCATACTGATGCTTGCAAAGGCCTAGAGAAGGCAGTGGACATAGTCTTTCCAGGAGTTGAGCACAGAGAGTGCATGAGACATCTTGCAGCAAATTTCTCCAAGAAATTCAAGGGGAAATTTTATGATGAGCATTTGTGGCCATGTTCACTCACTTATAGCATCAAGAAGCACAATTACCACTTGAGACAGCTCTGCACAAAACCCAAAGTGCAGGCTTACCTTGAAGGAGCACCATAACAAATTCTGGGCTAGAGCAATGTTTAATGACATATGCAAGGTTGATTATGTCACCAGCAACCTTGCAGAATCATTTAATTCCAAAATTAAAAAACTTAAAGGCCTGCACATTGTAGACTTGCTTGATAAGATCAGACAGTACATTATGGAGAAGTTTGGTCTTAGGAGCAGCATAGAACTTCAAAAATTCATGGGGCACAAAATCATTCCTAGAGTTATGAAGATCTTGATGGCAAAGAGCAAAGGGTTGGATATGACTCTAGTAAGGAGAAGTCCAACTGAAGGAGAAGTCACTACTGTAGACAAGGAGAAGAGAGAGTGGAGATACCCTGTTGATCTTCAAAAGGGGCAATGTAGTTGCAGGAAGTGGTAGCTCACAGGTCAGCCATGCATACATGCACTATTTTTCATTACATATTTGAGAGGAGATGCAAATGTCATAGATCAGTATGTGCATCACTATTTCTCAGTTGATATGTTCAAGAAAACATATGCTGAAAATATACCATCACTTGAGGGAAAACAACAGTGGGATATTGTTGATCCAGGTTTCAGACTTTGTCCTCCTATTCAGCACAAAGCTACAGCAGGAAGGCCAAGGAAAACAAGAATCAGGGCAGCAAGTGAAGGGAAAGGCCTTGGAGTTAGGAAGAGGAAATGCAAAAGATGTGGAGGGTATGGACATTTCCTAAAGAACTGCAAAAATGCCATTGATCCTGCATTTGGAGAGAAGAGGATGCACATTGGGGAGCTGACAATGCAGAGGAGCCTACAGAGCCAAATAATGCTGACCAAGGAGAAGATGATGCAGTTAGTGCAGATGAAATTGAAGAACCAGATCATCCAGCAACTGTAATGCCTTATCCAGATCATCCAGCAACTGTGCAGCCTTCTCCAGAGTCATCAGCAACTGTGCAGCCTTCTCTAGAGCAGCCAACAACTGTGCAGCCTTCTCCAGAGCAGCCAGCAACTGTGCAGCCTTCTCCAGAGCAGCCAGCAACTGTGCAGCCTTCTCTAGAGCAGCCAGCAACTGTGCAGCCTTCTCCAGAGCTGCCAGCTAGTGAAGATGATGTATCACAAGAACCTGCTACACAAGCTTCTACTGTTGCTAGTGCAGTTCTATGGTTTGTACTATTTGCAATGTTTCTCCTTTTACTTATTTCACTGCAACTAACTAACTTTATTCCTTTTTCCAGCACTCCTAAGAAGAATTGGAAAAGGCCAGCTATGAGAGGACCATCTCCCTGCAAGAAGAGGAAGATGAGCACTACTTCTACAGTAGCAGGCACACATGGGTCAGTGATTGGCAGCAATATGCATGAGAAAACTGCTGCAACTCAAGAGGAAGTGCAGGCTGATGTGCCCCAAATCCCAGCAAAAGTGACTAGAAGCAGAGGTAAGGAGATGCCAAACCCAGCAGGAAACACCAGGAGCAAAAGGGCCAAATCATGAGTGTTGTCATGTGTGAAACTATCAGTTTGGGATGATCTCTTATGTCATGTTTGAACTATCTGTAGTTGATATCTATGTGCACTGTGCACTCTAGTTGTATGAAGTACTATGTTTTCATGTGTGAAACTATCAGTTTGTGAACCTGAATTTAGTACTATGTTGTATGAAGTACTATGCAACTGAATTTGGTAGTTTGTTGTGTGAAGTAGTATGCAACTGGAGTGGGTGGTTTGCTATTGAATTTGGAACTATGTTGTCTCCTAACATCTTCACATATAACATATCAGTGCATAACTTATGAGGCATTCATACATCACTGCATTCATGGATCATAAACTGCAAATAGATCATAAACTTCATAGATCATAAACTGCAAATACATCAGTGCATTCATACATAACTGCACTCATACATCAGTGCATTCATGAGCTACTACATTAACAATGAAATTTTAGTGTGCATTTTGTGCACACACTGACATTGCGATAGCGAGCATACAAATTGTAACTATAGGGAAAAAACATTGTCCAAACGCGCATCATTTCCTTTCTTTCCTTCGGTTCTTTGGTCAACGCACGATTTCTCTTTGCAGATCAACTGCTTGCTTCTCCAACTTATGACTTTTGATCCAGCTAGCTTCAAGCGTTGCATGTAAATCTTTGAAAGCTAGTCCAACTCTTGCTGGAGGTGCAGGGTCAACCCAAACCACCCACTCACATTCATCTGGCAACTGCATGAACAATTTTCGATTAGATCTGATCTCGAGTGCTTCGTCATGGATTTAAACCCAAGAATGTAAAATGCAGTTCAAATTCTTACATCCAGGGGCAACCCAAAAATCGACGACCGGTGCTAGCTCCACCCCATGAGACACGACGAGCAGGGATTAGGCCATGTCCTGGACAATGATGCTTCGAGCGATACTCCAGGACGGAGAAGGAGGAGTATGGCGAGTAAAAATCTGAGCTGTGCTGCATAATTCCTACCCCATCCACCTAATTTGACCAAAACCACATAAATCACCCGAAATTTGAGCTAACCCTAGAAAATGGGGAAATTTTTACTCTACCTATTACAAATTACCTCTTCAGCGGCGGCCGACGACGAGCTCTCCAATGACATACCCGACATCTCCATGGCTGTGGGCAAGCCTGCACGACGCCCCCTCCAACAGCTCCTTCCTTCCGCCCCCTTTTCCTTCTGCCTCCTTTCTTCTGTCTAGCGCGAGGTAGCAGACGACTAAAAGGCTAGGGATATCGAACCAGGGGTAAAAATGTCAGAAACAACGCAAAACCATGGTCAAACGGCGCTGACCACACGGGGCCGTCACGGAAGGGCATTCGAGCGAGCCATGGGACAAATTTAAGGGCAAAACTGAACAAGGTGGAAAATTAAGGGCAAACCCCGTGGGTGGGTTCCAACTAGGGGCATAAATGTATTTGTCCCTAAATATTATGTTACTGTCAAAAATTGGCACAAAATACGAAGGAGACCAATGGAAGTACTACTAGCAACCCATGATTTAACTACTCGCATGCGCGCAGTGGAGTAGTAATGTCTTTCTTCCGCCCTCACGTCCACTCAATTTGCATGCGCTGTATTAATTGACTATCAATGAAGTGAAGGACTTTACACGCGTCAAATTATCACATGGGGTGGATCTTGGTACAAAATTGCGTTCGCCCGTGTACCCGCGTGTGCGTGCGAGGGAATGAGTGCGTGCGTGGCGTGCGTGCACATCTTTGCTTCGTGCATGTACCGCCAGTGCATCTCAGGGAGGATGAGTACATTCTTCTGGAACCAGCAGCACGTCACTGTGATCAATCCACGGAAGGATGTCGCGACAACGCCTCCACATGTGCCACGTGCCCACGTGGCTTCATGAACTGTAAGAGAGACACTATGTAGCGTGCCATTGTGTTTTGCACATACTCGAAGTACTAGTAAGGTACACGTGCATTGCATGCATCAGATTTTGCAACCAAATTACAAATAAATACCACACTGTAGCATGTAAGCTCTGAGTCATATATGCCTGATGTAGACCTTCGTTTAATTCTTATAGTTCATCTCATTCAAAATCAATTAGTTTTTATAAAAAACCTAGGGCCTCTTTCATTTGTAGGATTTCCAAAACGCGGGAATAGGAAGAACATGGGATTAGAGTGGAATGTCATCTTGAATCCTATAGGATGGTACGAGTGTTTGATTGTGCATAGAAAAAACGCAGAATTCTTTCAAAGAGTTTTGAGTGGATGGGATGTTACCTATGAAATCTAGTGCAAATGAATCATATGGAAACATTCCTATGGTTTACAATCCTACGAATCAAACAACCAAGATAAGAAAAATTCCTAAGGATTAGAATCCTCCAAAATTCCTTCGAGAATCCTTTGAATCAAAGAAGCCCTTAATCTATTTTATGATTCATGGAATTGTGCATTGTAAAGCATAAAGTACAAACAAATAATGGCAATTCAACTAGAAAGAAAGTTTGGGCAGTTACAATACGAAAGATTCTAGAACAAAGGAGAACCACTTTTGTTTTGAGATTTGTGCATTATGCTTAAGTTCAACCATGGAGTCTGCTAGATTGTACATGTGGAAAGATCCGGTGGGGTCTAGAAGATGGTGCGAGGGGCCGAGTGGAGGGAGACTATGAAGGAGTGCACAACTACAAGATCGATATTTAGAGAGAGGGGGCGAGAACGTGCGTTGTTGCACCCAGTGGCGGAGCCATGGAAAATGTCCCATGAGCTAGGGGGCCAAGCATTGCTAATCCTTTACGAGGAGGGCCAATTCATCAACTTAAACCATTTTTACCAGAAATTGTCTAATGATCACATTCATATTATATTAGCCTCGATATATAGTGATGTTAGGGGGGGCGGGGCCCTTGCTGCCCCCTGTCTTGGCCATTGTGCGCGCGTCTGAGAGATGAAGCGGAAGGCATGGATGATGAGAGGGGGGCGTTGGATATATAATTAATGTGGGTGTATTAGCTATATATGTAATCCTATATAGAGAGGTCTAGATTGATCGATGTGGACGTGGGAAAGAGGGTGAGACCTCATTAGATATATAGATTGATCAGTTTATGTGGAAAACTATGAAAGACCTAGCTATATACACACACACACACATAGAGGAACATCGATCGTTGTGCATGAACGTCGGAGATAAAGAATGGCTGATATGATGGAGAGGGGGATGTGTGTGTGTGCGCCTTCATGGGAGACCGACCTAAAGAAAAAGATTGCATGTGTGCGATCGATAATGCCGACTGGTAGTGTGTGTGCATGCATGCACGAGAGAAAGTTAGTGGTATAATTATAAAGATAAGACCAATGTGTGGGTGTAAAAGACTAGGTGAGGTCATAATCAATGTAAAGTTGAATTCAAATATTTGAATAAGAGATCATGATGTTTGAAACTCATGCATGCATGAATATAATGGAGATCTACGCGGTGTGGTTTGGAAACGAGCATGTTGCAATGTATACACATTGAACAAGGTCGGATTGGTTTGAATTTGAGATACCGATGGCCGACATCATTTGGCCACATTGCATCCGTGCATGGACAAACTATTCTAATTGGAGATGATGGGTGGCTTTCGCATCACATATCTATATCTATACCCCTATATATATTATATTATATATTTTTTTATATAGTGTGCGGATAACTTTAACTTTGAAAGATGGTCGTTGGATGAGGCCAATCCGATGGTGCAGAGCTGGCAAATTTGAGCACTACTGGCCGTTGGATATCATCTAGATTCCACCAGATTTTGCCACATGTACAATCTAGAAGACTCTATGGTTGAACTTAAGCATAATGCATAAACCTCAAAACACAAGCACTTCTTTGTTCTAGAATCTTCTGTATCATAATTGCCCAAATGTTTTTCTACATGATTTGTTTTTACTTTATGCCTTACAACGCACAATTTCATGAATCTTAAAATAGATTAGCTTTCTTATAAAAACTAGATGATTTTGAATGAAATGAACTATAAGAATTAAACGAACATCTACATCATGCATATATGACTCAAAGCTTACATGCTATAATGTGGTATTTATTCATAATTTGGTTGCCAAATCTCATGCGTGCAATGCACGTGTACCTTACTAGTCTAAATTGTGTCTGTGTGTGTGTGTTGTGCGTGTTAAACACATTGTACGCAGGATATCATACTAGTCTAAATTGTCTTTTTTTTTATTTTGGGTACACGTTAAGCTTGTTCTCCCGAAAGTTCAAGCCGCGCCTTGTTATGCCGAAATTTCAAGCTAGCGTCTCTATCTATCGTGCTGCGAAACTCCCGCCTCTTCAATCCACGCCTTGTTAGCCCAAAATATTTAAGATATATCTTTGTCTCGTTGTGCTCTGACAACTCCCTCCATCTCAACCCATGCCTTGCTATTCCAAAATTACAACGCGCATGAAAACTCCCACCTCCTATGAAATCCCGACACGCGAAATGCCCGTGATACCCCTGAACCGAAAGAACCACCTCAAATCGGTGGGGGTACTTTCATAACTTACCCCGCATTTCGGACAAGCGCGTCCCTAAGCCATGGTTCCCCACTCCCATCCCATCCGCCCACCCATTCATACACCGAGGCCGGGAAAACTCGCGAAGCCCCACACCCTCCTCCGTCCGCCACCCAGCTGGAGCCTCTTCCCCGACGACGTCGTCCACAGCAACACCTCGACGTTCCTCATCCACCATACTGGATGAGGATCCGTTGTCGATCTGGTCGTCCCGCCGGTTCAGCCACCCCGTCCTCCACCTCCAAGGAGCTTCCCCGATGTTCCCCTCGTCTTTCGCACCACCTCCATTCCCACACCGCTGTCTTCACCTACACTACCGGAAGAGCATCAACATCACCGTTTCCTCGGATGAAGTTGCGGCCTAATCGGCGCCACCAAAGAGGTTGTACACTAATCGCCGCATTTTCTTCTTGATTCGATCTCACGGTACTACCGGCGCTCGGTCCCGAGCCGACACGGCGCGGCTCCATCCACCGCGGCGTCGCCGGCCACTTCCTCCATGGCGTCGCTCCCTCGGCGGTGACGTCCACATTAGTAGGATCTGCTGCTGCTTTAGCTCTCGCTCGCGTTGCTGCTCTGCTCTTGCTCTTGGTCCCCTGCCTGGTCTGCTCTTGCTCTTGCTCTTGCTTGCGATGCTGCTCTGATTTAGCTACACTTCGGTCAACTGAATTGACTTTTGGGTCAGTCGATTTTCATGGGGTGGGGGGGGGGGGGCTCGCCGGAGTTAAGGAAGAACCAGCCACAGCGGGGAGGGGGGCTCGCCGGAGAAGTACCCCACTATCTATCTTAGGGTTCAGGGTGGTGCAGGTGGTCGCCGGTAGTGGTGGGGCAGTGGTGTGGGGATCGCCGGAGAAAAAGCTCGGCACGAGGGGGCCTAGAGGGATGGCCGGGGCGGCGGTGGACCGGTGGTGGGGAGTGTTTTCGGGGTGGGCGGGGCGACTGTTTGGCCGGTGGTGGCTGGCGGCTCAGGGGGTGGAGGTTGAAGATGAACTGCAGGCCCTTGATTTCGTATCCAACGGCTGCAAAATCGACTGACCAGAGATGAAAAAGTCAGTCGACTGACGTGTAGCCTCACCTCTAGTGCGTTCAGTTTCGACAGTAAAATTCAGTTTCAACAGCAAAATTCAGTTTCGATAGTTAAGTTCAGTTTCGACAATTAAATTCAGTTTCGACAGTTAAGTTCATAGATGAGCGGCTGATGTATACATTTAGCACTTTGTGGTTATGTATTTAAGGTCATCTATTGGAGATGCTATTAGAATTCCAATCAGGTTAACGTTGTCTCTCTTGTCCTGCTTTAGCCGGCGTTGTACAACTCACTGGAGCTGCTCCAACGACGAAACCCTCCATCACAGCAGAGCAGTACCTCGGGCTCCATCTCCAGACGCCTAAGATCTTCTTCCCCTCCTCCGATAGCCAAGTCAGCCGGAGCATCCTCACCGGCCAACCCAATCACGCTGAGATCGACATGGCTTCGCCAAAGAGGTTGTACACTTCTTGTGACTTGACTTAATCTCACCATACTTCTTTGCATCCTGTGATCTTCCAATTCTTGTGAACCAAACACCCAGGTTGGCACAAATCCTGTGTTTTTAAATTCTCTGTTTTGCACGTGCATTCCTATCTTATTCCTGTCTATTTCCTATCCCTGCATTGTTAGAATCCTCAAATTCAAACAAGCCCTTACACAATTACTTCTATTACAGATATGTGTCAAAGAAAACCTTGTGTGGTTTGTCCTGCTCCTGCGGTGCTGTGTTCCACCCCAGCTCAGCTGCTCCAACGACGGAAGGGTTCACCACAGTAGGGATCCGCTCTCCAGACTGTCTTTTGCCGCCTCAGATCTTCTTCCCCGCCGCTGGCAGCCACGACAATTGCATTACCATCATCAACTGAGAAGATGACCTTGAGGACTACATGCAAGAGAGGTCGCACTCTTCCGTGTCTGCTTACGTTATGCATCACTTAATATGATGACATGCTACTTTATTGTCGTGTTCACCTATTAGACTCCGAGTCAGGTCCAAACTTATGCTGAAACTTGAGTTTTTAAATGGTTGTGGGGTGCATATCGGGGCAGCAATCAGTACTATATGTCTACTATCTGGTTAATCTCGGGTGTCTACTATGAGTTTGACGTTGGGTGCAAACAAACATTAAAGGAGCCATTATCTGTATTTTTTAACTAAAGATATTATCTGCCTGCTATCATTGGTTTTGGGTCTATCCACAGTTTGCTACCACCACTCTGGATTTGTGCATGCACTCCTTACATAATCTCACTATGTTTTACTCCTATGCATGTCAGTTATTGTACACAATGGAACTGAACATGTAGAGCAAAAGAGACGAGCCTTGCGTGGCAATAAAATTTCATGCAGACATCGCTCCATGGTGGGCGCAAAGGCAGCCCCCTCCACCCATTTTGGATCATAATCAAGAGGAAGATAACTGTTCTGAGGGGGGTTCAAAAGCAGAAGACCACTCCTATTTACCCCATGAGGTCTTCGCTCTAACTTGGCATGCTGATGTTGGTTATATCATGCATATGGTGCCTTGCATTGCTTACTTTATACATCAAATATGTCAACTGCTTAGTTTAGACATGCTTTGTGTGAATGCCATCTATTTAGTTTATTCATCGTTTATGTGAATTATGCAATGCCATCTTGTTTAGCCAGGCATCCTATAGGTGATTTTTTCAATGCCATCCTGCTTAGCTAGTTATCTTATATGTGAATTATATCAGGCCATCCTTTCTTTTTGTTAAGTATTACATTTGTCAACAATGTTAGTACATTCAACTACTCTTCATGTGCATCAGCCATTTGACACGGTGATGGAAAATTCTGGAGTGAAAACAAGGTCCTCAGAGCAGGCTATGCTATCTGACGAAGCGCATATCTCGCTGGTTATGGATAACTCCTCAGAGGAGGATTCACAGACAGATGACCAGTCCTATCCCCCCCCCCCCGAGGTGTACGCTCTAATTAACTTGGCAGGGTTATGTTGCTCATATCATGTGTATGGTGTCTTGCATTGCGATGTCATTTCATTAGTTTAGACATGCTTTGTGTGAATGCCACCTGTTTAGTGTCTAATTACCATATATGTGAATTATGCATTGCTATCTTGTTGCAAGACATTATATATGTGAATTATGCAATGCTATCTTGTTGCAAAGGCATTATATATGTGAATTATGCAATGCCATGTTGTTGAGCCAATCATCATGTATGTGAATTATATCATGCTATCATTTTTTGTATTACGTGTTCCATTTGTCGACAACGTTTGTATATTCAACTACTCTTCCTGTGCATCAGCCATTTAAAGCGGTGATGGAAGTATCTGGAGTGAAAACAAGGTATTCAGAGCAGACAATGCTACCTGCTGAAGCAGACATCTTGCTAGATACAGAGAGCTCCTCAGAGGAGGATTCAGAGACTAATGACCAGTCCTATTTCCCCCCTGAGGTCTATGCTCAAACTTGGCAGGGTTATATTACCCATGCCATGCATGTTGTCTTGCATTGCTTAGTTTTTACATCATATATGGATTTCCATATGCTTACTTGCTTACTATATAAATCATATATTTGAATTATATCATGCCATCATGTTTACATACACAACATCTATCTGAATTATGGCATGGCAACCCATTTAATAAAGACATCATATAGTTATATCATCTCATCCTGTTTAGTGTTTACAGTCATCATATTTTGAAGTATGTCATTCTATCCGGGAATTATATCATGCTATCATGTTTCCATAGGCGGCATGTATGTGAATTATGGCACGCCAACCTATTTAATAAACACATTATATAGTTATATCATGTCATCCTGTTTACATAGTCGTCATATTTTGAACTATGTCTTTCCATCTTTTTTAGTTAGCCATCATAATGTGAAATTGTATCTGTTGGAAATATGCCCTAGAGGCAATAATAAAATGGTTATTATTATATTTCCTTGTTCATGATAATTGTCTATTGTTCATGCTATAATTGTATTAACTAGAAACCGTAATACATGTGTGAATACATAGACCACAACATGTCCCTAGTGAGCCTCTAGTTGACTAGCTCGCTGATCAATAGATGGTTATGGTTTCCTGACCATGGACATTGGATGTCATTGATAACGGCATCACATCATTAGGAGAATGATGTGATGGACAAGACCCAATCCTAAGCATAGCACAAGATCGTGTAGTTCGTTTGCTAAAAGCTTTTCTAATGTCAAGTATCATTTCCTTAGACCATGAGATTGTGCAACTCCCGGATATCGTAGGAATGCTTTGGGTGTGCCAAACATCACAACGTAACTGGGTGGCTATAAAGGTGCACTACGGGTATCTCCGAAAGTGTCTGTTGGGTTGGCACGAATTGAGACTGGGATTTGTCACTCCGTGTGACGGAGAGGTATCTCTGGGCCCACTCGGTAATGCATCATCATAATGAGATTGATGTGACTAAGTAGTTAGTCACGGGATCATGCATTACGGAACGAGTAAAGTGACTTGCCGGTAACGAGATTGAACGAGGTATTGGGATACCGACGATCGAATCTCGGGCAAGTAACGTACCGATTGACAAAGGGAATTGTATACGAGATTGCTTGAATCCTTTACATCGTGGTTCATCCGATGAGATCATCATGGAACATGTGGGAGCCAACAAGGGTATCCAGATCCCGCTGTTGGTTATTGGCCAGAGAGCTGTCTCGGTCATGTCTGCATGATTCCCGAACCCGTAGGGTCTACACACTTAAGGTTCGGTGACGCTAGAGTTGTTATGGGAATTAGTGTGCAGTTACCGAATGTTGTTCGGAGTCACGAGGAGTTCCGTAATGGTCCGGAGGTAAAGATTTATATATGGGAAGTCCTATTTTGGCCACCAGAAAATGTTCAGGATTTTTCGGTATTGTACCGAGAAGGTTCTAGAAGGTTCTAGAGTGGGGCCCACCTGCATGGGGGGACCCACATGAACATGGGTAGTGGGGGCAAGGCCCCACACCCCTGGTCAAGGCGCACCAAGATCCCCCATTAGAAGGAATAAGATCATATCCCGAAGGGATAAGATCAAGATCCCTAAAAAGGGGGGATAACAATCGGTGGGGAAGGGAAATGATGGGATTTCTTTCCTCCCACCTTTGCCAACGCCCCAATGGACTTGGAGGGCAAAAAACCAGCGCCCTCCACCCCTATATATAGTGGGGAGGCGCATGGGAGCTGCACCCCTTGCCCCTGGCACAGCCCTCCCCCTCTCCAACACCACCACCTCCTCCGTAGTGCTTGGCAAAGCCCTGCAGGAGAACTGCAAGCTCCACCACCACGCCATCGTGCTGCCGGAGCTCTCCCTCAAATTCTCCTCTGTCCTTGCTGGATCAAGAAGGAGGAGAAGTCCCTGGGATGTATGTGTGTTGAACACGGAGGTGCCGTCCGTTCGGCGCTAGATCGGATCTTCCGCGATTTGAATCGCCGCGAGTACGACTCCATCAACCCCATTCTAGTAACTCTTCCTCTTAGAGATCTTCAAGGGTATGAATATGCACTCGCTCTCTCTCTCTCTTGTTGCTAGAATCTCCATAGAATGATCTTGGTGATGCGCACAAAATTTTGAATTATTGCTACGTTCCCCAACAGTGGCATCATGAGCTAGGTCTATTGCGTAGATTCTATGCATGAGTAGAACACAAGTTGTTGTGGGCATCGATTTTGTCAATTTACTTGACGTTACTAGTCTTATCTTGATTCTATGGCATCGTGGGATGAAGCGGCCCGGACCGACCTTACACGTACGCTTACGTGAGACAGGTTCCACCGACTGACATGCACTAGTTGCATAAGGTGGCTATCGGGTGTCTGTCTCTCCCACTTTAGTTGGATTGGATTCGATGAAAAGGGTCCTTATTAAGGGTAAATAGCAATTGGCATATCACGTTGTGGTTTTGGCATAGGTAAGAAATGTTCTTGCTAGAAACCTATAGCAGCCACGTAAAAACTTGCAACAACAATTAGAGGATGTCTAACTTGTTCTTGCAGCATATGCCATGTGATGTGATATGGCCAAAAGGATGTGATGAATGATATATATGTGATGCATGAGATTGATCATGTTCTTGTAATAGGAATCACGACTTGCATGTCGATGAGTATGACAACCGGCAGGAGCCATAGGAGTTGTCGTAATTTATTGCATGACCTGCGTGTCATTGAATAATGCCATGTAATTACTTTACTTTATTGCTAAACCGTTAGCCATAGTAGTAGAAGTAATAGTTGGCGAGACAACCTCATGAAGACACGATGATGGAGATCATGGTGTCATGCCGGTGATGATGATGATCATGGCGCCCCAAAGCTGGAGATCAAAAGGAGCAAAATGATATTGGCCATATCATGTCACTATTTGATTGCATGTGATGTTTATCATGTTTTTACATCTTATTTTCTTAGAATGACGGTAGCATAAATAAGATGATCCCTCGCTAAAATTTCAAGAAAGTGTCCCCCTAACTGTGCACCGTTGCGAAGGTTCCTTGTTTCGAAGCACCACGTGATGATCGGGTGTGATAGATTCTAACTTTCGAATACAACGGGTGTAAGCCAGATTTACACAAGCAAAACACTTAGGTTGACTTGACGAGCCTAGCATGTACAGACATGGCCTCGGAACACAAGAGACCGAAAGGTCGAACATGAGTCGTATAGCAGATACGATCAACATGAAGATGTTCACCGATGATGACTAGTCCGTCTCACGTGATGATCGGACACGGCCTAGTTGACTCGGATCATGTATCACTTAGATGACTAGAGGGATGTCCATCTGAGTGGGAGTTCATTAAATTAGATGAACTTAATTATCATGAACATAGTCAAAAGGTCTTTGCAAATTATGTCGTAACTTGCGCTTTAGTTCTACTGTTTTAGATATGTTCCTAGAGAAAATTTAGTTGAAAGTTGATAGTAGCAATTATGCAGACTAGGTCCGTAAACTGAGGATTGTCCTCATTGCTACGCAGAAGGCTTATGTCCTTAATGCACCGCTCGGTGTGCTGAACCTCGAACATCGTCTGTGGATGTTGCGAACATCTGACATACACATTTTGATGACTACGTGATAGTTCAGTAATGTTAAACGGTTTAGAATTGAGGCGTCGAAGACGATTTTGAAACGTCGCGGAAACATATGAGATGTTCAAAGGGCTGAAATTGGGATTTCAGGCTCGTGCCCATGTCAAGAGGTATGAGACCTCTGACGGGTTTCTTAAGCCTGCAAACTAAGGGAGAAAAGCTCAATCGTTGAGCATGTGCTCAGATTGTCTGAGTACTACAATCACTTGAATCGAGTGGGAGTTAATCTTCCTTAAGAGATAGTGATGGTTCTCCAAAGTCAATGCCACCAAGCTACTAGAGCTTCGTGATGAACTATAACATATCAGGGATAGATATGATGATCCTTGAGCTATTCGCGATGTTTGACACCGCGAAAGTAGAAATCAAGAAGGAGCATCAATTGTTGATGGTTAGTGAAACCACTAGTTTCAAGAAGGGCGAGGGCAAGAAGGGATACTTCATGAAACGACAAATCAGTTGCTGCTCTAGTGAAGAAACCCAAAGTTTGAACCCAAACCCGAGACTAAGTGCTTCTGTAATGAGGGGAACGGTCACTGAAGCAGAACTACCCTAGATACTTGGTAGATGAGAACGCTGGCAAGGTCGACAGAAGTATATTGGGTATACATTATATCAATGTGTACTTTACTAGTACTCCTAGTAGCACCAGGGTAATAGATACCGGTTCGGTTGCTAAGTGTTAGTAACTCAAAATAAAAGGCTACATAATAAATGGAGACTAGCTGAAGGCGAGGTGACGATATGTGTTGGAAGTATTTCCAAGGTTGATATTATCAAACATCGCACGCTCCCTCTACCATCGGGATTGGTGTTAAACCTAAATAATTGTTATTTGGTGTTTGCGTTGAGCATAGACATGATTGGATTATGTTTATCGCAATACGATTGTTCATTTAAGGAGAATAATGGTTACTCTGTTTATTTGAATAATACCTTCAATGGTCTTGCACCTAAAATGAATGGTTTATTGAATCTCGATCATAGTGATACACATGTTCATGCCAAAAGATATAAGATAGTAATGATAGTACCACCTACTTGTGGCACTGCCATTTGAGTCATATTGGTATAAAACGCATGAAGAAGCTCCATGTTGATGGATCTTTTGGACTCACTCGTTTTTTGAAAAGTTTGAGACATGCGAACCATGTCTATTAGTATGTACGCATGAAGAAACTCCATGCAGATGGATCATTTGGACTCACTTGATTTTGAATCACTTGAGACATGCAAATCATACCACATGGGCAAGATGACTGAAAAGCCTCGTTTTCAGTAAGATGGAACAAGAAAGCAACTTGTTGGAAGTAATACATTTTGATGTATGCAGTCCAATGAGTGCTGAGGCACGCAGTGGATATCGTTATGTTCTTACTTCACAGATGATTTGAGTAGATGCTGAGTATATTTACTTGATGAAACACAAGTCTGAATTATTGAAAGGTTCAAGTAATTTCAGAGTGAAGTTGAAGATCATCGTGACAAGAGGATAAAATGTCTATGATATGATCATAGAGATGAGTATCTGAGTTATGAGTTTGGTATACAATTAAGACATTGTGGAAATTGTTTCACAACTAATACCGCCTGGAACACCATAGTGTGATGGTGTGTCCGAACATCATAGCTGCACCCTATTGGATATGGTGCATACCATGATGTCTCTTATCGAATTACCACTATCGTTTATGGGTTAGGCATTAGAGACAACCGCATTCACTTCAAATAGGGCACCACATAATTCCGTTGAGATGACAGCGTATGAACTATGGTTTAGAGAAACCTAAGCTGTCATTTCTTAAAAGTTTGGGACTGCGAAGCTTATGTGGAAAAGTTTTAGCCTGATAAGCTCAAACCCAAAGCAGATAAATGCAACTTCATAGGACACCCAAAACAGTTGGGTATACCTCCTATTTCAGATCCGGAAGCAAAAGTGATTGTTTCTAGAAACGGGTCCTTTCTCGAGGAAAAGTTTCTCTTGAAAGAATTGAGTGGGAGGATGGTGGAGACTTGATGAGGTTATTGAACCATCACTTCAACCAATCTGTAGCAGGGCACAAGAAGTTGTTCCTGTGGCGCCTACACCAGTTGAAGTGGAAGCTAATGATAGTGATCATGAAACTTCGGATCAAGTCACTACCAAACCTTGTAGGTCGACAAGGACATGTACTGCTTCGGAGTGGTACAGTAATCCTGTCTTGGAGGTAATGTTGCTAGACAACAATGAACCTACGAGCTGTGGAGAAGCGATGGTGGGCCCGGATTCCGACAAATGGCTCGAGGCCATAAAATCCAAGAGAGGATCCATGTATAAAACAAAGTGTAGACTTTGGAAGAACTACTTGATGGTCATAAGGTTGTTGGGTACAGATGGATTTTAAAAGGGAAGACGGACAATGATGGTAAGTGTCACCATTAAGAAAGCTCGACTTGTCGCTAAGATGTTTTCCGACAAGTTCAAGGAGTTGACTATGATGAGACTTTCTCACTCGTAGCGATGCTAAGAGTCTGTTGAAATTATATTAGCAGTTCCTGCATTGTTTATGAAATCTTGCAGATACGATGTCAAAACATTGTTTCCTCAATGATTTTCTTGAGGAAAGGTTGTATGTGATACAACCAGAAGGTTTTGTCAATCCTAAAAGATGCTAACAAGTATGCAAAGCTCCAGCAATCCTTCTAAGGACTGGAGTAAGCATCTCGGAGTTGGAATATACGCTTTGATGAGATGATCAAAGATTTTGGGTTTATACAAAGTTTATGAGAAACTTGTATTTCCAAAGAAGTGAGTGGGAGCACTATAGCATTTCTGATGAGTATATGTTGTTGACATATTGTTGATCAGAAATGATGTAGAATTCCTGGAAAGCATATAGGGTTATTTGAAAAGTGTTTTTCAATGGAAAACCTGGATTAAGCTACTTGAACATTGAGTATCAAGATCTATAAGGATAGATCAAAATCGCTTGATAGTACTTTCAAATGAGTACGCATCGTGACAAGATTTTGAAGGAGTTCAAAATAGATCGGCAAAGAAGGAGTTCTTGGCTGTGTTATAAGGTGTGAGTATTGAGTAAGACTCAAGACCTGACCACGGCAGAAGAGAGAGAAAGGATGAAGGTCATCCCCTATGCTTTAGACGTAGGCTCCACAGTATGCTATGTTGTGTACCGCACCTAAAGTGTGCCTTGCCATGAGTCAGTCAAGGGGTACAAGTGCAATCTAGGAATGGATCACAGGACAACGGTCAAGGTTATCCTTAGTAACTAGTGGACTAAGGAATTTTCTCTATTATGGAGGTGGTAAAAGAGTTTGTCATAAAGGGTTACGCTGATGCAAACTTTGACACTAATCTGGATGACTCTAAGTAGTAGACCGGATTCGTATAGTAGAGTTGTTATTTGGAATAGTTCCAAATAGCGCGTGGTAGCTGCATCTAGGAGATGACATAGAGATTTGAAAAGCACACACAGATCTAAAAGATTCATACCCGTTGACTAATAACCTCTCTCACAAGCGAGATATGATCAAACCCAATGGGTGTTGGATTCATTACAATCACATAGTGATGTGAACTAGATTATTGACTCTAGTGCAAGTGGGAGATTGCTGGAAATATGCCCTAGAGGCAATAATAAAATGGTTATTATTATATTTCCTTGTTCATGATAATTGTCTATTGTTCATGCTATAATTGTATTAACTGGAAACCGTAATACATGTGTGAATACATAGACCACAACATGTCCCTAGTGATCCTCTAGTTGACTAGCTCGTTGATCAATAGATGGTTATGGTTTCTTGACCATGGACATTGGATGTCATTGATAACGGGATCACATCATTAGGAGAATGATGTGATGGACAAGACCCAATCCTAAGCGTAGCACAAGATCGTGTAGTTTGTTTGCTAAAAGCTTTTCTAATGTCAAGTATCATTTCCTTAGACCATGAGATTGTGCAACTCCCAGATACCGTAGGAATGCTTTGGGTGTGCCAAACGTCACAACGTAACTGGGTGGCTATAAAGGTGCACTACGGGTATCTCCGAAAGTGTCTGTTGGGTTGGCACGAATCAAGACTAGGATTTGTCACTCCGTGTGATGGAGAGGTATCTCTAGGCCCACTCGGTAATGCATCATCATAATGAGCTCAATGTGACTAAGTAGTTAGTCACGGGATCATGCATTACGGAATGAGTAAGGCGACTTGCCGGTAACAAGATTGAACAAGGTATTGGGATACCGACGATCGAATCTCGGGCAAGTAACGTACCGATTGACAAAGGGAATTTGTATACGGGATTGCTTGAATCCTTGACATCGTGGTTCATCCGATGAGATCATCATGGAACATGTGGGAGCCAACATGGGCATCCAAATCCCGCTGTTGGTTATTGGCCAGAGAGCTGTCTCGGTCATGTCTGCATGATTCCCGAACCCGTAGGGTCTACACACTTAAGGTTCGGTGATGCTAGAGTTGTTATGGGAATTAGTGTGCAGTTACCGAATGTTGTCCGGAGTCCCGGATGAGATCCCGGACGTCACGAGGAGTTCCGTAATGGTCCGGAGGTAAAGATTTATATATGGGAAGTCCTATTTTGGCCACCGGAAAATGTTCAGGATTTTTCGGTATTGTACCAGGAAGGTTCTAGAAGGTTCTAGAGTGGGACCCACCTGCATGGGGAGACCCACATGAACGTGGGAAGTGGGGGCAAGGCCCCACACCCCTGGTCAAGGTGCACCAAGATCCCCCCTTAGAAGGAATAAGATCATATCCTGAAGGGATAAGATCAAGATCCCTAAAAAGGGGGGATAACAATCGGTGGGGAAGGGAAATGATGGGATTTCTTTCCTCCCACCTTTGCCAACGCCCCAATGGACTTGGAGGGCAAGAAACTAGCCCCCTCCATCCCTATATATAGTGGGGAGGCGCATGGGAGCTGCACCCCTTGCCCCTGGCGCAGCCCTTCCCCTCTCCAACACCACCTCCTCCTCCGTAGTGCTTGGCGAAGCCCTACCGGAGAACTGCAAGCTCCACCACCACGCCATCGTGATGCCGGAGCTCTCCCTCAACTTCTCCTCTCTCCTTGATAAATCATGAAGGAGGAGAAGTCCCTGGGATGTATATGTGTTGAAGGCGCCGTCCGTTCGATGCTAGATCAGATCTTCCACGATTTGAATCGCCGCGAGTACGACTCCATCAACCGCGTTCTAGTAATGCTTCCGCTTAGCGATCTTCAAGTGTATGAAGATGCACTCGCTCTCTCTCTCTCATTGCTAGTATCTCCTAGATTGATCTTGGTGACACGCAGGAAAATTTTGAATTATTACTACGTTCCCCAATAGTATCATGCTATCCTGTTTAGTTAGCCATCATATATGTGAAATTGTGTCATGCTATCCTGTTTGGTTAGACAACATAAATGTGAATTATTTCATGCCCTCTTTTATTCCCCACTATCCATTGCACTTGTCTATCATACAATGTCTGTACATTCAATTACTTTTCTTGTTTATCAGCCATTTGAATTGGAGAGGGTGATGGCAATATCTAAGGGAGTAACAACACAGTCTTCAGAAAAGATAGTGCTACAATTGATGCAGATAGAACCACGGTTGTACTTGCCTAAGAACTAGCCCCACCATACATAACCCTGACTCTCGCAGATTGTACCCCTACCCAGTTGGACAGAGAACCAGCTACACCCCTTCTAACCCCAACCCTAGCAGATAGTAACCCAGTTCCAGTTGACACAACACCGTCTCCACCACAGAGCACCCAAACACGAGCAGTTACTAAGGGAACTGCAGTGCCCAAAGCATGAGGACCACCACTTCGAATCCCAACTCAACGCTTAAAGGAGAAGAATAATTGTTCTCAGGTCAGGTTCTGTAGCTATGGTTCATACTCCTTTGCTCTTGCATCACTGTATTTACTCAGACCAACTATTTTCAAATTTGAAGGATGGAATTGAAACTCCAATGGCGCAACAGGTATGTTTTAAACTTGTTTGTCTAACTCGTTTGCTTTTGTAACTTGCTCTATATTGATTTCAGTTTCAATTGAATAAACAGTTATGTTCTCATGTCATGCACATTACAAGTGTCTCTATAGTTTCCCACACTTATATTCTGTCTATTTTCCTTTGTCTTGAACAAATATTATTTGAACTGTGTCTCTATCTTGATTTGGCAACAAAAACTAGAATGATATAGACCATAAAGTGACCGTGGTACATAGATATATGTTTGTTTCATGCTGTTATCATGTGGACTTTACTACTGAACTGATTTACCAAAATGAATTTCATATACAACATGGTAAACCTGTGATGTGTCTGCTTGTTTCTCTTTTAGAATGCGGACAAAATATTGGAGAACAGTACCCCGTTATGCAATGGTGAAGGAAGTAATGCAGATAAGGTTCAAGATAGTGAGACATCCCTGTTGGTCTTCGAGAAAGCTGATAAAAACTACCTTAACGACAGTGAGAGAACTCAGAAGTCCTGTCTTGATGTAGTGTTCGAGTTACTGGCCACTAACGCTGGCACAAGCTCTTCGAACTCGCTGCCTAAATCAGTTCGTCTTCTTGAGTCTCAGCTTAAAGTTGAAAGACATTGATGATGTGTTGCGACAGGAAGTTGAGGACTGAGGAAGTCCCTGCAGAATTTAGATGCATACTTTCTGGTGCAACAGCAAGCGCTGGAGGATTTAAGCGCCAAACAAGAGAAAGTTAATAAGCTTGCTAAGCATCTTGCCAGCATTATGGGTACCCATGATATTGTTTCTTGAGATCTTTTGAAGTGGTTTCAGTTATGGACATGTTTTGCTATGACGTTTATTTGCACTGGTCGCCAACTTTGACAACTAGTGTATATGATATGCTGCTTTGTTCCCTATATTTGCAGTGGTGGTGAACTTCGATGCCCAGTGGATGTAATATGTGTAATAGTCGTGATAGCCTAGCGTAAGTTGCTTGCTTATTTATTTCTGTGTTGTCTTGTTTATTTGTTTGCTTGTAGTCAGTGCTGTTCTTTTTCCGTGGTTTGCTAGTGGCCGCAATAACCTTTTTTTTAAACTAGGCCACAATAACCATGGGCTACATATTTACTATAGTGACACTAGGCCTTCTACGGGGCGTAGAAACAATGGGCCTTCTACGGGCTGTATCATCAATGGGCCTTCTATGGGATGTATTATCAATGGGCCTTCTACGGGCCGTATGATCAATTGCCCAAACATGGGCCAATAACATACAACTTTATGGCCGTAAACGGGCTAGAGTTGGAATCGTCCGTTCATGGGCCGACCATAATGGGCCGTCATTAATCGACCGTATTTGATGACGCTATGAAAATGGCCCAACGTATTAACGAGCCACAAACGGGCTGACTATAAGCACGGGCTTCTTTGGCCCACAAGTAGAAAATGACAGTAATGGGTTGTAAGTAACCGAATGCTGAAAATGAGTCCAAGAATAAATGGGCCCTGAGAAGGCCGAAAGATAACATGGGCTGGAAACGGCCCAATGGAATAATGGGTCGTTAATGGGTATAAAATGATACACTGTTCATTATGGGCCAGTTTCACCACGGGCCGTTAATGGGTATAAAGTGACACATTGTTCATTACGGGCCAGTTTTACCACGGGCCATTAATGGACTGAGAGTAATAAGGGCCTCATATGGGCCGAAAGATGTCATGGGCCATACATGGGCCGGAAGTTAAAACAGGCTAGAATTATATTGGACGGCCCAGATGATGCTACTGGGCCTAATTCGGTTAGGCCATAAACGGGCCCTGGGTTAGCGGGCTGTAAATGGGCTATATGCGAACAAGCCATTAACAGGCTTGCCATGGGCCGGCCCGCCACCTTTTGACCAAGTCAAACGGGCCGTCCTTTTCAAAGGAATGGGCCTCTGTTGGACCGTGCCATGTGTCGACGTATCATAGGCACTTTGTGTCCAATGAGTGGATGACATCTGTCCCAACGGTGAGCTGACACGTGTTTCCTCTAGCCAATGATGATTTTACACGTAGAAAATCCCCATTGGTCGGGGCTGTTAACGGGTTATCGGATCCAAAACTGGACCCGATAGCTTAACGGCGTTCCGTTACGGTGGATGCCATGTGTCAGTCACCCTTGACGAAAGCACTTCTGTGACGCGCGATTTATCGTCATGGAAGTGGACACTTCCGTGATGATAATTTTGGTAATGTCATGGAACACTTCTATGACAACACATGTATGACTATCTTGATTTTGTCATAAATTTGTCATGGATATACATACATGACACAAAATGTGACCTACTGTGACAAACACGTATCATCACGGAAGTGTCCCTTTTTGTAGTGAGGCCGGAGGCGATGCCGATGGGTCGAGCCCGCCACGGTGGTGGACCCCCGGAAGGGCAAGGACCTTGCCATGATTCCTTCTCCTCCGAGCTCCGCGGGCAGTAACAGCTCCTCCACCCCTCTGATGACTACGCGGGAGGCAGCGTCGATGGGTCGAGCTCCGCCGCGGCGTGGGTCGACAGGAAGGGCAGGCTGGCCGCCGTTCCCTTTCCAACACCTTTTCCCCCAAGCTCTGCGGGCAGCATCCCCGACTTTGCCTTCGCCTTGGGTCAAGCTCCACAACGGGAAGGAGGATCATGGTGCAGAGGGGCGCGACGGGGTCATTCGACTATGAACTGGATTCCACCATATCCTGCGACAGCAGCGAGCGGTTATCAGGGAGGAGGCGAGGAGGAGCAGGTCATGGACGTTCACGATGTTGCTTCTTGGAGTTATTGGAGTGCGTTCTTCATTGTTTCTTGGTTTCTTCTCGAGCAGGTGGAATTGTCATACGCCAAGGACGCGCTCCCGAGAAAGGAAAATGTGGCTGCCTCATATGAACCAAAAATGAACTCTCAAATAAGGATCTTTGAGAGTTTCAATGAGATGGTAATAGATCTGGCTGAGTATATACAATGCACGGTTAAATGATGGCACCTTGTATGATGCAAAGATTCTGAAACCTTCAGTTGACGCACTTCAGGATTTTATTAAGGAGATTGAGACTGTAACCAGTTTGCAAAATTAAAATATCATCTCACCAAGGGGATTCGGCTCTGACAACTACTGTCTTGTGTTGGTGTATGATTACATGCACCAGGGAAGCTTAGACAAAGTGCTTCATGGTAAGCATCATGATGAAATATGTGTGTGACCTATTCCATCCCCAGCCTCTTGGAAAGTAGCCTAAATATTTTGTAACTGTTCTTCAGGGAATTGTGAGGATACTCTTAGTTGGGAAAAGAGAAATAAGATAGCAATTCACATTGCAAAGGCACTTGAATTTCTGCATGATGGCTGTGTCACCAAGTCTGTGATTCATGGAGATGTTAAAGCTGCAAACATCCTCCTCTTAGAGAATTTTGAGGCCCAGGTATAAATATTTGCAAATACCAAGAGCATATGGGACTCATTTTCCGCTCTAGCTTTCTGCAATAACTACTTTTATTAATACTATAAAACTAGACATGCAAGTTGCTTGATGCGTAAGCAGTGCTGAATTGCGGTTAGCATGTATGTTGTCAATTTCTCTTCTGCTTGTGACTTCGTCTCTGTTTTTAACATTCCAGTTGTCTGATTTTGGGTTAGCAAATAAAGTTTCAACTTCAACCCCTCACCTAACATGCACTTACATCACATGAACTTTTGGGTTAGTATCATCTCTGAGCTATGGTTGTTGTCACTTTATGTTTTATGAAATGTGGAGTGTCTAAGCAAATCACTGTTGCGACTGGTACATGGCACCTGAATATTTTTCGCACGGGAAGGTGAACAAGAAAACCGATGTGTATGCATTTGGGGTCGTGCTGCTGGATATAATTTCAGGGAGGAAACCCATTATATAACAGGATGTGCGTAGGGCCAGGAAAGCCTGGTTGGATGGGTGAGTGCCCCTAACACGATTTATATGCCTAGCTGCTTCATCTCAGCAGTAACATGCTCTGGGAACAAGATAGTAGTTGTGCATTTAGATATATGTTAAAGAAAGGGGATACTTCGCTATTGACGTATCTAGAGGGGCCCTTGTCAATTTTTTAGGGTAACAATTTTTTACGTATGTGGAGGAGGTCCGACCAGAGCAGTGGCATGTACTTCCCTTGGTATTGTTTTACGTATCTAAATATGTCTTCGTTAACAATTTTATTTGCTAACAATTATTTATTTTTGTTACTTCCATTCTGATGCTTCCAAGCCAAAATTAATGAGCTTTATATACTGGTTTGCTCACTTTTCTCTATAGAGCAGTCCAACTCATTAGCATCTTTATTATGTAGTACCTCTCATATTTGTGCCTTGTATCCTTAGTAGAGCTGAATCACTGGTCTGCTTATATCTCCTATCTCTCAGTCTTTGATCATTATG
Organism: Triticum aestivum; assembly: GCF_018294505.1. Taxonomy (NCBI): domain Eukaryota; kingdom Viridiplantae; phylum Streptophyta; class Magnoliopsida; order Poales; family Poaceae; genus Triticum; species Triticum aestivum. The sequence goes on along the minus strand of NC_057810.1, from coordinate 203,950,095 downwards.
TTTTATTGGTTCATATTCACATATGGGATCATTACCTTGATTAGTCTCAGTGACGCACTCCAGGAAAATAAAATTATGATGGATCAAGAGGTACGGCGTTAGGCACAATATACCAATGTTTTTCTGTAGTCAACTTATGATGGATCATGAGGTATGGTGTTAGGCATAATATACCAATGTTTTTCTGTGATTCCAAAGATGTTAGCTATTACTCCTTCCAACTAAGTTGTACTTGACAAACGACAAGTAAAATAGATAAGAGGGAGTACTAGGAAAGCTCAAAATCTTAGTTTAAGTTTCAGAACTCAAGAGGTATCCCATACTATTGAAACTTTGATTAGGAGGTGCTCTCCTTAAATACTCAAGAGTACATGCTTTTGTTCTACCCCTTCTACTAGCAATTTGATGGTGCTTCTTGAATATTTTTGTTCCTAATGCATGCAACACACTACATCCCTTATCTGCATAGGTTTGCTTGTTCTTGAATCAATTCAAATAAATATGGTGCTGATTTGGTTCCTTCTACTTCAACATGTTCGAATACTATGGTGAGAAAAAATCTTTTCGAGAATCCACAAGTTTTGCTGGTCTTGAAGAATGTATTAAGTTCATTGCGAACTTAAAGTTCAGAGAAGATGGTATTCAAGGAAAGGTGCCGCCTGTCCCTCACCGTCCATCGTCTCTAGACACAACGTCGTCAGTAGCACCTTAATCTATCATCTTAATATATATGAATTATCTATCATCTTTAGCTAATCTTTAAGACTTAATAATCCTGCGATGTGATGGTTCGATGAACTCTACTTCCCTTTTGAAGATCATTTTTCTTTTGGAGCATGTTAGTCTTTGATTTCAGTTCAATGTTGTGCTCATCATCCAGCTTGTAAGACTGTGACCTATCTTATAATATGCACCTACCTTGCTATGTCTCTTGAATGAACATTTTTCTCCTTAGTTGCTGTTAATTGTACTCTGACCCGCATTTGCACGTGCATAGCTACACAACCAAGTAGTACAGAGTAAAGCTCGCCTGTTCCTGATGCACGCCATTTTCTCCCCTTAGCGTCGCCTCTTGTACGTGATGTCGTTCCTGTCGTTCCCCTCGCTCTACGCACTCCTCGAGGGCGCCAGCGACTACGACGCGTCCTTCATGGCCTGCGACTCGATCGCCGCATGGTGGAACGGGCTGCCGTCGCTGCCCCCGACGCTCTGCCACCCGTTGTTCCTCTCCCATGACTGCCGCTCCAGTTTGTGGCCGCGGCGGGGCCGCTCGTCCTTGTTGCGTAGTCCACGTAGCCGTTCCACCCGGCGTTGTGCCACCTGCTCATGTTCGACACGCCGCCGCACCCGTGCTGCGCCGGCTGATCGGCCCGCGGGTCCTGCTTCGCCACGTGCACCTGGGGCGCGACGGACGGTCGTGTATTCGTCGTAGGATGTGTGGGTGCTGGCTATGACCTTGCAAGCGTGCACTCCAAGGCGAGGGTGAGAAGAAAGGTAAGCGGCAACACAAATATGATGCGTCGCTAAAATAAAGGAGATGGACCTATTTGTGGTCTTGAGTGATGCTTGTTTGGTTAAGAGTGTTTGTTGTGTTATTTTTGTTCCTAATGCATGCAACACACTACATCCCTTATCTGCATAGGTCTGCTTGTTCTTGAATCGATTCAAATAAATATGGTGCTGATTTGGTTCCTTCTACTTCAACATGTTCGAATACTATGGTAAAAAAAATCTTTTCGAGAATCCACAAGTTTTGCTGGTCTTGAAGAATGTATTAAGTTCATTGCGAACTTAAAGTTCAAAGAAGATGGTATTCAAGGAAAGGTGCCGCCTGTCCCTCACCGTCCATCGTCTCTAGACACAACGTTGTCAACAGCACCTGCTATATATGAATTATCTATCATCTTTAGCTAATCTTTAAGACTTAATAATCATGCGATGTGATGGTTCGATGAACTCTACTTCCCTTTTGAAGATTGTTTTTCTTTTGGAGCATGTTAGTCTTTGATTTCAGTTCAATGTTGTGCTCATCATCCACCTTGTAAGACTGTGACCTATCTTATAATATGCACCTACCTTGCTATGTCTCTTGAATGAACATTTTTCTCCTTAGTTGCTGTTAACTGTACTCTGACCTGCATTTGCACGTGCATAGCTGCACAACCAAGGCAAGTGCGCATAGGTACGCACAGGAGGCGCGCCAAGGGCGTGCCCTAGCCACTAGTACAGAGTAAAGCTCGCGCGTTCCTGATGCACGATGTTTGCTCCCCGTAGCTTCGCCTCTTGTACGTGATGTCGTTGCTGTTGTTCCTCTCGCTCTACACACTCCTCGAGGGCGCCAGCGACTATGACGCGTCCTTCATGGCCTGCGACCCGATCGTCGCATGGTGGAACGGGCTACCGTCGCTGCCCTCGACGCTCTGCCACCCGTTGTTCCTCTCCCCTGACTGCCGCTCCAATCAGTGGTCGCGGCGGGGCCGCTCGTCCTTGTTGCGTAGTCCACGCAGCCGCTCCACCCGGCGTTGTGCCACCTGCTCGTGTTTGACACGCCGCCGCACCCGTGTTGTGCCGGCTGATCGGCCCGCGGGTCCTGCTTCGCCACACATAGGTGGGGCGCGACGGACGGTCGTGTGTTCGTCGTAGGATGTGTGGGCGCTGGCTACGACCTCGCAAGCGTGCGCTCCGAGGCGATAGTGAACCCCGCCGCACTGTATGCACCATGGGAGCCGCTCCCGCCGATGCGGGACGGCGGGTTCAACTGGGACGCCACGGAGGTCCTTTGCGCGGGAAGGTCTGCAATGTCAACCTATGTGGCAGGTGCCAAGGAGAGTGTCGTGTTCAACCTCGTGGCCATCCGGTGGGAGGGCATGCTGCCCGGCATGCTCGTTGGGTGGAAGGGCCCTGCCGCGGCATCCCTAGACTGTGGTGGCATGCTCTTTGCCGTGGATGAGGAGTGCGGTGCGCTCAACACTTACGACTAGGGATTGGATATGTATGGCACCAACCTATATGCCGGCGTCCTCGTCACCATCGTCTGCAACGACATCCATTGTGACTTGAGGAAAAAAGAGTTGAGCGAGGATGAACTGGTCTGCAACCAAGAAAAACTGGTCCGCTGCCACGTCAAAAGAGTCAGAACCATCTAAAATCTGATAAGTCATCAACAAACCACAGAAGGGGGAGAGTTATCCGGTTCGAGGATTTGAGGGTTGAAATCGTACCAAATTCAAGTTCATGGGAGTATTTTTTTTGTCCCTCACGACACATTCAAGGGTGAAAAATGGACTTTTTTTTCAGCAATCGGGCCAGCTGTGCCGGCCAGATAGCCCATGTAGCGAGGGGTAGCCTGGGCCAGGTGCGTGCCAGCCCGGCACGGCCTGAGGACACTTAGCGTGCCTGGCCGGGCCGTGCCTGGCCGTTTAACCCAGGCCGGGCCGTACCGGCCCATTTGGCCAGGTCTGTATACAAGTTCCACACACACACGGAATCGTAACCCCATCATATTCGCATCACAATAAAAAAAAAGGGCAACCTGGTGCATGTAGCTCCCGCTTGCGCAGGGTCCAGGGAAGGGTCCGACCACTTTGGGTCTATAGTACGCAGCCTTTCCCTACATTTCTGTAAGAGGCTGTTTCCAGGACTTGAACCCATGACCTCATGGTCACAATGCAGCAGCTTTACCACTGCGCCAAGGCTCCCCTTCCTCTTGGTCTACCCTCTTGGTCTCTGCAATCTGGAAGCCGCCTGCCCCGTCGACCTCTTGGTCTCTGCAATCTGGAACCCGCTGGATCGCCGCTCCCGCACGCCTCTTGCCGCCTCCTTCTTCGTCGGTAAGCCTTTGCTCACAAACTCTCCCGATTTGTTCACGAACTCCCCCGATTTGTCCTCACAAAGACCACTCTAATATCCCAATCTGTTTCAAGGTCGCGATGTCTGCCGCCCCCATCCCCAGCTGGGTGATGATGGAGCGCTTCGTGTTCCGCAGGGACGACGACGAGACTTTCCCGGACTATGACAAGGCACCCACCATCAGGGCGTCCGGCGCCACCTCGTGGAACGCCCCGTTCCGCATCGCCATCTGTCTTGAGAAACCGCCGCTCATCTCCCGCCTGTACGCGCAGTTTCCTGGCTTTCTAGATCCCAAGAAACAGACAGCGTGTTTGTTTGGAGGGAGTTGCCAATGGGGAATGGGAGTTTAAGGTCTATGGGAGTTAAATTCCTTTGATTGGCTCAGGTAAATGGTAGTTAGGATGGGAAGAGGAAGTGGAATTAAGAGGTCCAACTCCCTTCAATCTCTTCCCTGGGAGGACCATGTAATTAAGCGTGGGAGTGGGAATTGACGTAAAATGAAAAAACTGTTCGCTCACGTCCTGTTGTTCAACGGCTGATGAAGCGCTCACTTTTCTAATCCAAACTCGCGTATCGTCAACAATTCCCAGTCCTGTAACTCAATGTAGAATTCCCACTGATAATTACTACCACACACCAAACATGGGAATGGGACTAATAATCTACTTCCCAAATCTAATCTCTTCACAAATTCCCCCTCGTAAACTCCCACGCCCAATCCCTCAAGCTGCCAGCTCGTGTTTGGCAGCTTGAGGGATTGGGCGTGGGAGTTTACGAGGGGGAATTTGTGAAGAGATTAGATTTGGGAAGTAGATTATTAGTCCCATTCCCATGTTTGGTGTGTGGTAGTAATTATCAGTGGGAATTCTACATTGAGTTACAGGACTGGGAATTGTTGACGATACGCGAGTTTGGATTAGAAAAGTGAGCGCTTCATCAGCCGTTGAACAACAGGACGTGAGCGAACAGTTTTTTCATTTTACGTCAATTCCCACTCCCACGCTTAATTACATGGTCCTCCCAGGGAAGAGATTGAAGGGAGTTGGACCTCTTAATTCCACTTCCTCTTCCCATCCTAACTACCATTTACCTGAGCCAATCAAAGGAATTTAACTCTCATAGACCTTAAACTCCCATTCCCCATTGGCAACTCCCTCCAAACAAACACGCTGTTATGTTTAGGGTTGCCGCCTGTACCAAGGAACTAGGGGGTGTGGTGGTGCAAGACTTCTTCATCTACAACGCCAACAATCCTTCCTCGCTGAAAGCGCTACCCGCTTGTACCGAGCCATACCCAGATTATTCCCGCGCTGATTGCCGCTTACCTCGTCCACCTTCTGGCCAGAAGGTGGAGCGGCGCCTGCTGGCCCTTGAATCTATGGGCCTCTTGTGCGGTGAAGGCGAAGGGTTCGCGGTGGCAGAGTTGAATGTCTACCCCAGCCGCCGCAAGGTCTACGCTGACATATGCATGCTGCACGCTAGTACATCAGCTAGCCCTGGACTTGAGGAAAAATGGAATTCCATCCGTGTACCAATCCTCGGTGTTGAAGACCACGATGATGTCTCGCAACTTTGTTATTGGCAGACCAACACGGTTATTCCTTTCGATCATTTTCTATGCTGGATCGACTATTACAGAGGCATCCTCCTCTGTGATGTGTTTGGAGTCCCCAATCCTACCGTGTCCTTCCTCCGTTTTCCGCTGAACAAGTTCCCTTCTACTCACAATCGCAGCAACACATCCAGTTGGGTGTACCGTGGTGCTTCCGTTGTCGACGCAGGCCGTACACTAAAGTTCATCGATATCGCCCGCAACGATGGCATTGGTTACGGGCCACTCAAGCCTGGTGCTGGCTTCATTGTCAGCTGCCACACTCTCTCGTCATGCAAGTCGGCGTGGAAGAAGGAGTACGAGGTCAGAAATGAAGACCTATGGGCACTCAACACTCCTGAGTGCCTTCCTCGTGACATCCTTATGTTCCCTCAAGTGCACATTGACAACCCAAATATAGTGCAATTCATTGTTATAAGCGAGTTCAAATGGGCACTCAAGAAAATGCGAGTGGTGGCCATTGACATGAAAACCATGACTGTGGATTCATTCTCCAAGTATATCGATGGAAAGGAGGACAAGGACGTTGACTATACCAAAAAAAGGTCCAACGAACCCCTGTCATTCCTCCCATGTCAGTTCTCCAACTTCTTCCAGTCCTCAAGGTGATCATCTGTTGTCTTCTATATATTACCTACTCAGTACATTTATGTTCGGTCTCATATTTATTACTACATGCATGCAAGTTAATCACTTTTAATTTTGTTGACATTTCAATCTTGTCCTTGATACCTTTTATACTCCTCCGTTGGAGAGCTCATGCCGTAGTAATTAAGAATCTTATGTGCAAGAAAAGAACCAAGATTGAGTACTGATTTTGGTGAATTATATGTTGTAATAATTTTGGATCCCTTTGCTGTTATCTTACAGATATGTATTTTGCTATGTGTGCAAAATAATTTGGAAAGTTCCTTGACAAAGAAAATGAATTTCAATATTCCTGCAAATTAATTGATTTTAATTTTTTGTTGGTGTAGAAAGACGGCGTCCCATATTGTTGGATACCCTCGCATGGGCCCCAAGAGGGAGCTCAAGTTTGCATTGGAGTCTTTCTGGGATGGGAAGAGCAGCGCTGAGGATTTGGAGAAGGTTGCCACCTACCTCAGGGCCAGCGTCTGGAAGAAGATGTCAGAGGCTGGGATTAAGTACATTCCCAGCAACACCTTCTCATACTATGACCAGGTGCTTGACACAACAGCCATGCTTGGTGCTGTCCCGGACCGCTACTCTTGGACTGGCGGCGAGATTGGTCACAGCACCTACTTCTCAATGGCCAGGGGCAATGCCACCGTCCCTGCTATGGCGACGGCGAAGTGGTTTGACACCAACTAGTAAGTCAATCTCAATCTGCATCTCTTGAATGCTTACTAGAGGTAATTTTTTTTGGGCGGGATATTGGTCATACAATTTTGCTTACTGGCTTTTGTACTCTTCTGCAGTCACTTTATTGTACCTGAATTGAGCCCAGAAATAAAGTTCTCATATGCTTCACACAAGGCTGTCTCTGAATACAAGGAGGCAAAGGCGGTATGCTCTTTGAACCACAGCATTGTCTCAGATATTTTTAGTTATAACTCAATATTTCCTTTTCATAGTTGTTTGCTTACACATATGATTCGGTAGTAAAAATATCTTCTGAACTGTACTACTTTGTATTTGCTTTTTAAACCGATCCCACATAAAGTGCTGATTTAGTATGTCTTGCTTTGCTAGATAGATGCTCTTTAGTTAGGGTAGATCCCAGGTCTTAGCAATCACACATGGCAAAATGATGCTAGTTGATTTTGCAACCTATATGCCTGAAGTTGAAAATGTATAGTCCTGGAACAAGCATGTTTTTCTGTCGTGCAGAGAATGCATTTCCATTTGCATACCTAGCTGAATACAGAAATTCAGTTCAAGGATCTTCAGTTTTTTTTCCCATTTGTTTCTAGAAAAAACCTCTTGCACCAATACTGCAAGTTCTTAATGGAATGGATTATGACGAGTTTATTTTATTTCATTACCTGGGGTGTTTGTTTGCTTAATGGCTGATTAACTTGTCTTAAGCAGACCCCACAGGGAATTATCTTCTAATATATGTTGCATAATGGTAGTGATACAGTAGGACCCTATCTAGACATATTCTTTGTGGTAATGTTTACCTTGGAAGAGAAGTGGCTTGCCATGCTATTTGTCTTCAGAAAATGATGCCTGCACCCTACATGTTCTTCCATGCAGCTTGGTGTTGACACTGTTCCAGTGCTTGTTGGACCATTCTCATACTTGCTGCTCTCTAAGGCAGCGGAGGGTGTGGAGGAATCATTCTCTCTCCTATCACTTCTTGATAGCATTCTTCCAATCTACAAGTAAGCATCAGCTGAAGCAACCAACTCCTTTTGTTCACTTGAATCTTCAGTTGATAATGTCATATGTTATATAAATTGCAGGGAGGTTGTCGCTGAGCTGAAGGCAGCTGGTGCTTCATGGATTCAGTTTGATGAGCCCACCCTTGTTTATGACCTTGATGCTTACGATTTGGCCGCGTTCTCCTCAGCATATGCTAGCCTTGAGTCAGCACTCTCTGGATTGATGTACTTATTGAGACATACTTCGCCGATGTTCCTGCTGAATCTTACAAGTACGTTTCTCTAGTGCTAATCAGTTCTACTGCCATTTTATGTATTTTGAGTTACCCTATTAAAATAACAAAACACTAATCCTTTTGTAACCACAGGACTCTCACATCATTGAGTGGTGTGACTGCCTATGGTTTTGATCTTGTTGATGGAACCAAGACACTTGATCTTATCAAGAGCGTGGGTATCCCATCTGGAAAGTACTTGTTTGCTGGTGTTGTAGATGGACGGAACATTTGTGCTAATGATCTTGCTGCATCTCTCAGCACTCTTCAGTTTCTTGAGGCTGTTGTTGGCAAGGGTAAGCAGTAAACCATGTATTCACTCTTTACTACCTCTCGCCTCTCGGTCATGACTGTTCTTTAGGTGAAACTTTGACCATAAGTTCCTATGAAAATATGTTGGTTCAAATAAAACCAAGTATTGATTATTAATGAATAGTTCATGATATAATCTAGTAGTATTAATGTGTTGCAGATGTAGTTATTGTTCTTAAAATGCTTTATTAACAGTTCAAAACAAAATTTTCTAAAACGGCCTACATTGTGACTCAAGAGGTGGTATCTGTTATCCATTGTCATTCCTTTCTGTATTAAATAAACAATTGTTTTAACATTCTTGCAGACAAGCTTTATTTGTTCTTAAAATGCTTTATTAACAGTTAAACACAAATTCTAAAGCGACCTACATTGTGATTCGGAGGTGCTATCTGTTGTCCATTGTCATTCCTTTCTGTATTAAATAAACAATTGTTTTAACATTCTTGCAGACAAGCTTGTGGTGTCCACCTCCTGCTTGCTGATGTACGCCCCTGTTGATCTCGAGATCGTGACTAACCTTGACAGTGAGATTAAATCGTGGCTAGCATTTGCTGCCCAAAAGGTGGTTGAGGTGAATGCACTTGCCAAGGCTTTGGCTGGTCTAAAGGATGAAGTATGACGTTCTTTTTTCTCTCTCTCTAAGCTTGGTGCTTCTTTGCACCACTTCAATTGCAACTCCTAACTAACTTTACTGACATGTAATGTTGAATATTATGAAATACAGGCCTACTTTGCGGCCAATGCTGCTGCTCAGGCTTCCTTTGGGCCAATGTTGAGGTCATCACCCAGAGTGAAAAATGAGGAGGTTCAGAAGGCTGTAAGTTCACTGAACTTCTGTCATATATACTCACATTAAAAGTTCCCAGATACCAATTATTAACAGGAAGTGCATTTCTTACAGGCTTCTGCTTTGAAGGCCGACCACAGCCGTGCTACCCCTCGATCTATTAGACCGTTACATATAGAGTTGTAAATGCAGTCAACAATAGTTTCTCTTCTTCAATCCAGAAGTTGTATGGTTTGTGAACCTTATTCATAGTGGTGTCTCTGCACGGCCCGAAAATTTGCCGCCGATGACCGCTGATAGCTCCAACAGCTGCTTGGACTCACCGCCCTTATTATTTGGGCAACGCTAGGCGCCGGCGCACCGGCCCAAATTTGGTCCGGTCACACCCCGCACGTCGGATCCCTCCCCGTCCAGCCGTTGGATCTAATCCCCTCTTCGTCCCCTACCTCTCGATCCTGCGTCTGTTTCTTTCTTCTGTTTCCAAAAATCACAACGACGCGCAGCGTACCGCCCCTGGCTGCTGCAGCGCCCCGCTAGACTGCTCGGGTAGTCTCTGCTCACTTCCTCACCGGTGACATTGAGGGGCCCGTCTCATGGACAGTTGCAGTTTTTCCCCCAATTTCTCATGAACGATTGAGAAAAAGTATGGTGGTAGCAAAAAAACTCGCCGCTCGTACCAAAAATTGATGACGATTGCAGCAGAAATGACCTCGCCAATTTCTCAGTTCTCACAAGCAATGAAGGAAAAGATGGTGGTAGCAAAAAAAACTTTGCCAATTGTAGCAAAAATTGATGAAGATAGCAGCAAAACAGACCCACAATTTCTCATGCACGATGAAGAACAAGATGGTGGCCGGTTCCAGCATTGGTGCGTGCTAGTTGCAGCCTTTTCTGTCGAGCGTCGCCGGTGCCAGCAGCCGCGGCAGCTGGTTCCAGCACCCGCGGTGGCCGGTTCCAGCAACGGTGCATGCTGGTTGCAGCATCCTGCGACGCCGGTTACAGCACCAGAACCACTTCAAAACCCCGCCGTGGTTTGAGCATCTTGGTCGCCGAACGCCGAAGCTCCCGGCCACCATGACCGCAGTGTTCGGTAGCCGCTGTTGGAGCATGCGGGACTGCGGTCCTTCCTCCGTCTCGTGTGCCCAGCCAGCCTTGTGGCAGCTCATGGCAGATCCCATGGCGGAGGCGTTGGGAGGCAACAGAAAGTGCACTGGAGCGCCAAGACATCGGAGAACAGGGGCGGCCGGAGGCGCGCATGAGCTTGAGGTGGGTATGGCGGAGCGCATGCGTGGATGTAGAGAGGGATGAGGCTGGGTCAACGCTTGGGGAAAATAAAGTGTGGATGTACTTGCTCGAAGGAAGAGATAAGTTGAGGATAGAGCGGTGCGTGCTTGAGGTAGACGGCTCCTCGTGCGTGCGATGGATCGAACGCCTCGCACGTGACCGGCTTAAAGTTCCGCCGGTCTGCCGGCCACAAGCGTTTTCCTTATTATTTTGGTGGTATCCAGCCACCGGTCAATCACAATCATGGGCAGGATATTTCCAAATCAAATGAGCTATTCCTTGGCAGTTTTCAATCTCCATTAATGCTGATCCAATACCAGTCTTTTTCAGGGCCCAAAAAGGATTGTTGGGATGATATACAACACTGTTTATACTATTTCATATTGGATCAACGGCATTACGGTTATTCTTGTTAGAGTTTAATTAACATGTGTTAATTATGGGGTAAATGTGCCCTTGTAACTGCCATCTCTCCCGAATGGACGCCTCTTCATCGCATCCCTTCTACTTGTATAAATGCCTACAATCATCTAATGAAAGAGACAGAGGATTCACTTATCACGCACTTTGCTCTGCCAAGAGCGAGAAGGCCAACCAACTCGCTGGCCGTGGTGCTTGCCCTTGCCGAGGCCACCCTCGCTCCAGCGCTGCCGTCCGCGCCGCTCCGCTGGAGACGCCATCCAGGGCGCTCAGCACACCTCTGGACGTGGCCTTTACGCCGACGCTCGCGCTCCCGTGGGGCTTCCTGGCTCATGGCCGGCCCCATGCCGCCGCGCCCACAACCGGAGCCGCATGCGCGCCTGCATACGGGGCTCCGCCCCCACCCGCTCCTCCACCGGCGGAATGGCTTGCGCCGCTGCCGCTGACGCCCGCCCTTGTTGTCCCGTTCGCGCTCGGCCGTGCGCCGCGCCGCACCGCACCCTAGGCCACGACCTCTTCGTCGTCCGGCCGCGCCGGCTCTCACAGCCGTCGGCCCCGGTGAGATACTCGGCCTCGGGACGGCTTCAAGCCCACGCGGGCTCTTTCCGGCCCTGACGCCGCTTCTCCCTGTGTGTCTCCCTCCGTCATGGTTGCTCCAAGCGCCCTCAGGAACGACAGCCGCGGCGGCTCAAAGCTGCCTGCGGCGGAGGCGTCGGTGCGTGGCGCGGCTTCACTTGCCCGCCCATAGCGCCAGGCTTCATGCGCGCGTGACGCGGCCCTGGCCAGTATGCCAAAGCGGCGGCGATGGTAATGGTGTTTTCTCCCCGTTGGAACCGCACGTGAGAAACACAGAGATAACCTTATCTCTTTGCTAGTTTGCATTAAGATCCTTGTATTTACAGGAATTTGCAAAACAGGCTAAAACACTGGTCCAGGCTAACTGTATTATTTACTAGTACTTGCCTGTCGTAGACCCTGTTAATTACTGTATTTTTTTGTTGAATTTTAAAATTCCAGAAATATGTGTACGTTGATACTTGACATGTTCAATGTGTTTACCACATTTTATTTTTATTGAACATGGCTTTGTGATTGAGATCATCTTCTCTCGCATATCAAACTTGCAAATTTTTGAATATTTCTCCCTTAGCTTATTTGAAATCACAAGGTAATGAGTTGGGATCTACTGCTCATTTGCAAACTGTCCTCTCTTACTGTGAGGTCTATGCTTCGTCAATCTCGACAAGCGATTACCTTCAACGCGTATTCCTTATATTTAAATTGTAGCATACACAAGATAATGGCCATGCAGCCGATTACTATGAGATCTAAATAATATTCAATGTGTTATGTTCACACAATTGAAGTTGAGAATCAATTCAAGTTTTCACTTGAACATCAAGTTTACAACATCATTACTATTCATTACAATAGTAGTGTATTTCTGTTGAGTATGATGTATTCCGGAATGCATGTATCTCCATGTTTGCTACATGTTAAGATTAATACGTCTATTTACAATTGAGATTTTCAATTTCTTGCAAATACATATGCAAAATTCAAGGTGTCATCCTTATCAATTTGAGATTAACACTAATGATTTCAAGCCACGTTCTTGAAATCTATTAATTTTGCAACATTAAGATGTATTTATACTACACAATCTGTAATATAAATAAATTACCCGTTTTCACCGGGGATAATATGTTCTATGTGTTTACCACATTAACATTCTTCATGAACATGTCACATCGATCGAGATTGATTTCTCCCGCACAATAAACTTGTAAATTTTTGACAATAACATCTTCCTCATTATATTAGGAAAACACAAGGTAATGAGTTGGATCTACTACACATGTGCAGACTATCTCTATTACTGTGAGATCTGTATGATCTTCAATATGTTATATTCCCACAATTGAGGTTGAGCATTTTTAAGTTATACACTTGAGACAAATTTTTGCATTCTTATTACAACACTATGATGATTTTTAATTTACTTCTTGTAAATTAATTATCTCTTGCTTGCCCCTACAAATAATCGATGGCTAACAGTTTGAGGCACTTGTCCTCAATGGCCACAACTTACTTAAGCGGTTCATGGACATCAAGATCAGTCTTGCATCCCATGGGATAGCGCGTGCAATCCAAGCCACGCCACCGGGATGCAAAGGACCTCAAGGGCAATGGTTTGAAACTCACTTCAAACCCTCAACCTGACCATCAAGCTGTCATGAGACCCTATGACCATGGAGAGCATGATGGTTGAATATGCATCAACCGACATGTTTGGAGACTATACATTTAGTCCCTTAGTCTCCATAGTGATCTATTTATTTATGTCCATTGATGTTCTAATAAGAACATGATTATTATTGTCATCATATATTGTATATCACAATATATTGTATCAGCACTTTCATACAAATTCATTTGTATGTATTCTATATATCCGACAGTGATTTTCTTGAGAATCTTCATGTCTATATATAGATTTCTACGGGGGTCAATGCGATGAAAAATGATATGTGCCTTGTGGACATATGCACCACAAACGCTATACTCAGGAAAGTCCAATGTTTCCACTCTCATTGAGAGAAAGGAGATATTTTAAAATCGCTAGACGCGATGAGATTTGTTGGCTCAACTCGGGTCATATTTACTATCCCTGTGGGTACTCGAGTAACGTCGAGATGCTTCATTGCTTCCCAAGTTTAACTCGTACCGTACTAAGCAATAGAGATATTCGTCAAAATGGTTTCCATAGCGAAACTTATGCTGACAAGAAAGAGAAGTACATTCTCTTTACCATATGCAACGGATATGGCAAGCACATTCTCTATGTATCATCTGAATTGTACTACACATACTACAAGGATTAATTATAATCCTAATAATCTCTGCTTAGTTTGGCATCCTTCATAGTTACCGCCTTAGTTTCGCGTCCGCTCGACGCGGCCCCTCCATAGGACACAACTCCTCGCACTATATATATACTTTCGTCATCATCAATAAAGAAAGGAGTTCGAGATTACTGTTCATCATTGATTCTCTCTCGACCTCAATCTTCACACGTTATCAACACGCTCAACCATGAGTAATTCGACTCTAGCGCTGAGAATCGAAATAACAGAGGAAGGAGGAGAAGAACAAGCAGCGGACGACGGACGACGGTGGACCATCGGCAAGTCGTCGACCCCTAAGGTCTGCACAGCAAGGTGATCCCAAAGCCGGCGTCGCTACGGCGAACTGCGACGCCATCTTCATCCTCGCGGTGGTGGCCATTGAGGCTGCCCTCCCATCTCCACCACCACAATGTTGTCGCCGCACTCGCGGTGGCCAGTCCTACACGAACCTCCACAACGCTCGTTGCCTCGGTGTTGGCCATGCCCGCGGTGTCGCACGGCTTGCATCCTTGCGGTGTGCCGACACTCGCGACCGCGGCCTCCCGGCGTGGTGGTGCTCCTTGTGGCGCATCAGCAACTGAGTGATGCGACCCACCCGGAAGCGGCCGACGGGGATCTTCCCTCACCGGTGCGGCCGCCAGCCCGAGGCAGCGGCCCAACAACTCCGCAGACGCGCAGTGCTGCTTCCTGCCGTGGCCGACTGTGACGCCCCCGATTCAATCGTACACTAATCATGCACGCAAATGTGTACGATCAAGATCAGGGACTCACGGGAAGATATCACAACACAACTCTACAAATAAAATAAGTCATACAAGCATCATAATACAAGCCAGGGGCCTCGAGGGCTCGAATACAAGTGCTCGATCATAGACGAGTCAGCGGAAGCAACAATATCTGAGTACAGACATAAGTTAAACAAGTTGCCTTAAGAAGGCTAGCACAAACTGGGATACAGATCGAAAGAGGCGCAGGCCTCCTGCCTGGGATCCTCCTAAACTACTCCTGGTCGTCGTCAGCGGGCAGCACGTAGTAGTAGGCACCTCCGGTGTAGTAGGGGTCGTCGTCGACGGTGGCGTCTGGCTCCTGGACTCCAGCATCTGGTTGCGACAACCAGAACGAAAGGAAAGGGGAAAAGGGGGAAGAAAGCAACCGTGAGTACTCATCCAAAGTACTCGCAAGCAAGGAACTACACTACATATGCATGGGTATATGTGTAAGGAGGCCATATCAGTGGACTGAACTGCAGAATGCCAGAATAAGAGGGGGATAACTAATCCTGTCGAAGACTACGCTTCTGGTCACCTTCGTCTTGCAACAGGCAGAAGAGGGTAGGTCGACGTCCTCCAAGTAGCATCTCCAAGTAACATCTCATAGCATAATCCTACCCGGCGATCCCCTCCTCATATCCCTGAGGTAGAGCGACCACCGGTTGTATCTGGCACTTGGAAGGGTGTGTTTTATTAAGTGTCCGGTTCTAGTTGTCATAAGGTCAAGGTACAACTCCAAGTCGTCCTGTTACCGAAGATCACGGCTATTCGAATAGATTAAACTTCCCTGCAGGGGTGCACCACATAGCCCAACACGCTCGATCCCATTTGGCCGGACACACTTTCCTGGGTCATGCCCGGCCTCGGAAGATCAACACGTCGCAGCCCCACCTAGGCAAAACAGAGAGGTCAACACGCCGGTCTAAACCTAAGCGCACAGGGGTCTGGGCCCATCGCCCATAGCACACCTGCACGTTGCGTGGGCGGCCGGAAGCAGAACTAGCCCCCTTAATACAAGAGCAGGCTTACGTTCCAATCCGGCGCGCGCCGCTCCGTCGCTGACGTCTGAAGTGCTTCGGCTGATACCACGACGTCGGGATACCCATAACTACTCCCACGTAGATGGTTAGTGCGTATAGGCTCGTAGCCAGACTCAGATCAAATACCAAGATCTCGTTAAGCGTGTTAAGTATCCGCGAACGCCGAACAGGGCCAGGCCCACCTGTCTCCTAGGTGGTCTCAACCTGCCCTGTCGCTCCGCCACAAAAGATCCACACAGAGGGCCGTCGGGACAAAGGTCCTTTCAGCCCCCAATCCGTGAATCACTCGCGGGTACTCTTCGAGCTGACCCGACTTTAGTCACCATCTGTGTAGTATGTAGTAGGTATAGTATATACCCGTGATCACCTCCCAGGTGATCACGGCCCGATAGTATAGCAAGGCAGACTGACAAGAATGTAGGGCCAATGATGATAAACTAGCATCCTATACTAAGCATTTAGGATTGCAGGTAAGGTATCAACAGGTGTAGCATCAATGTCAGGCTATGCATCGGAATAGGTATAACAGAAAGCAGTAACATGCTACACTACTCTAATGCAAGCAGTATAGAGTAGAATAGGCGATATCTGGTGATCAAGGGGGGGGGGCTTGCCTGGTTGCTCTGGCAAGAGAGAGGGGTCGTCAACTCCGTAGTCGAACTGGGCAGCAGCAGCGTCGGTCTCGTAGTCTACCGGAGAGAAGAGGGGGAAGAAACAATGAATACCAAGTAAACAGATGCATATCGATGCATGACATGTCAAGAAGCGATGCTAGGCGTGCCCTAACGTGGTATGAGGTGGTACCGGTTAAGGGGGGAAACATCCGGGAAGTATTCCCGGTGTTTCGCGTTTTCGGGCAGAGGAGCCGGAGGGGGAAAGTTGCGGGTTCGATAGGTTAGGGGGGTGTGGTGGACGAACGGACTGCGTATCCGGAATCGTCTCGTCGTTCTGAGCAACTTTCATGTTGAAAATATTTTAATCCGGATTACGGATTAAAAGATATGATTTTTAAAAGATTTTATTAATTTCAGGAATTTAATTAATTATTTAATTAATTCGAAAATGCTTTTATGACATCAGCATGATGTCATGCTGACCTCAGCAGTCAACAGGGTTGACCGAGTCAACCCTGACAGGTGGGTCCCGCATGTCATTCTCTAATATCTAATTAACCTAATCAGAGTTAATTAATTAGTTAATTAGTGATTAGGTTAATTTAATTATAATTAATTAACTTAATTAATTAATTAATTAATTAATAATTCTATTAAATCATTTTAATTTTATTAATTATATTTATTGTTTTTATTTATTTTATTATTTATTATTTTAATTTTATTTCTATTATTATTTATTTTTTTATTTATTTTTTTTATTATTTTTTATTATTATTATCTTTATTATTTATTTATTTTTTTTGCGTTCTGGGGCGGGGCCCCAATGTCATAGGCCCCAGGGGGCCAAACGGGCGTGCGGGCGTGCGGGGTGGCCCGTTCGGGCGCAACCCAGGGGGACGCGGGCGTGGGCGCCCGCCCGATCCCGCGCCGGCGTGGCGGAGGGGGGGGGCCCGACGAGGAGCCGGCGAGGCGGTCCCCGGTGGGGCTTCGGCGGTGGCGGGGCTAGACGGGGTCCGGGTCGGATGAGGTGAGGCCGGGGCGAGGTCGTGGGTTCAGGGGAGGGGGAGAGGGGCACCGGGAGGCGTGGCCCCGAGCGCGGCGAGGGCGGGTGGTGCGGCGACGGAGCCGCGGCGGAGGGGCGCCGGACGTGAGGGCCGCCACGGGCGCGGCTGGCGCAGTTGACCGGCGCGAGCAAGGACGGCAAAACGCCGGCGAGCTAGGGAGAGGCCACGGCCGTGTGCGAGCGCGGCGGGCGTAGGGGAACGGAGGCCGAGGGCCTCACCGGGCTTTGTAGGG
The DNA here is from genome assembly GCF_018294505.1 of Triticum aestivum. NCBI lineage: Eukaryota > Viridiplantae > Streptophyta > Magnoliopsida > Poales > Poaceae > Triticum > Triticum aestivum. The sequence continues at coordinate 203,932,573 of NC_057810.1, read as the reverse complement.
ACTAGGGGCAGCGGGCGCGGTGGAGGTCGGGGGCGACCGGCGAGGAGGGAGTCGGGGAGGCGTGCGCCGGCGTCGGGGAGGGCGGGGGCCGAGGCGGCGAGGTCCAGGCGGCGGCGGGCGCTCCGCGCGTGGGGCGACGGTGTGGAGGGGGGGTCCGGGCGGTGGAGAGGAGGAGGGGGGTGGAGGCGACCGGTTGGGGCGGCGGGGGGCCGCCGGCGAGGTGGGGCGCGGCGGGGGTCCTCGCCCCCGATCTGGATCGGGGCGGGGGCAGGGGAAAGGGGATCGGGGGGGGGCGAGTGGGGAGTGGGTAGGTTAGGGTTTGGGGCGTGGGGGGGGTTATGGGGGTGCCGGTTGGGCCGGCCCAGGGGGGGGGAGTTGGGCCAGGCCAGGGGCCAGGTGGGGTGGGGCTCCGGGGGGGGCTGGCTGGGCCGGGGGAAGGGCTGGCCCAGATGGGCCAGGGGAGGTTCCCTCCCCTTTTCTTCTTCCTTTCTTTTCTTTTATTATTTTTCTTTTTCTGCTTTCTGTTTTAGTTTAATTAAAATGCCAAAACATTTTACAAAAATTTGTGCACCCCACCATAATTAGGTTTGCTATTTTAGACAACCCCCGAACATTTTAGTTTTAGTTTTTGAAACCTTTTATCTTTGGTTTTGTTTTGAATTTATTTGTAGACCGGGTTCGAATCAACGTGAGGTTAGCCACAGTAACCGAGGTGATCACTGTTGCTTAATCATCCGGGTGTTACAAATCTCCTCCACTACAAGAAATCTCGTCCCGAGATTTAGGAGGTAGAAGGAAACAGTGCGGGGTATTCATCGCGCAGACGATCCTCGCGTTCCCAGGTGGCTTCGTCTTCAGAGTGATTCGACCACTGGACCTTGAGGAACTTGATCGCCTTCTGGCGTGTGCGGCGTTCAGCTTGGTCGAGAATGCGGACCGGTTGCTCTTTATAGGAGAGGTCCTGTTGCAATTCGAGCACTTCATGATCCACAGCTCGGATTGGGTCCTTGAAGCAACGGCGGAGTTGTGACACATGGAACACATCGTGAACCTGAGAAAGGTTCGACGGAAGCTCCAGTTGATATGCCACTTTTCCACGCCTTTCCAGAATAGTGAATGGGCCAATATAGCGAGGAGCTAGCTTGCCCTTGATCCCGAAGCGGTGAGCACCCTTCATTGGTGTAACGCGAAGATAGGCCTTTTCGCCAGGTTGATAGACCATGTCTTTATGATGACGGTCATAATTACTCTTCTGACGTGACTGAGCAGTCTTGAGATTCTCGCGAATAATGCGGACTTGTTCTTCGGCATGTTGGATAATATCCGGACCGAAGAGTGGACGTTCCCCAGTTTCTGACCAGTTCAGAGGGGTTCGGCACTTTCGTCCATATAACACTTCGAAGGGGGCCATCTTCAGACTAGCTTGGTAGCTATTATTATAAGAGAACTCAGCATACGGAAGAGATTCCTCCCATTTCTTGCCGAAGGAAATAACACAAGCTCGAAGCATGTCTTCGAGAACTTGGTTGACACGTTCAACTTGCCCTTGTGACTGAGGATGAAAAGCAGTGCTGAAAGACAGATGAGTGCCCATAGCTTCTTGGAAACTTGTCCAGAATCTTGAAGTGAATAAACTGCCACGGTCTGAACTGATAACCAGTGGAATACCGTGAAGCGAAACAATTCTGGTCATGTAGAGAGTTGCAAGCTGACTAGCAGTGATCGTTTCTTTGACCGCCAGAAAATGTGCAACCTTAGAAAGTCGGTCAATGACGACAAGAATAGCATCATTGCCTTTCTGCGATTTGGGGAATCCAGTGACGAAGTCCATTTCAACATGGTCCCATTTCCATTCAGGAATAGATATAGGTTGTAGAGTTCCAGCAGGCCTTTGATGTTCTGCTTTGATACGACGGCAAACGTCACATTCAGCAACATAACGAGCAATGTCTTGCTTCATATTAGACCACCAGAATCTCTGGCGGATGTCTTGGTACATCTTTGTACTACCAGGATGAATACATAGAGGCGTATCATGAGCTTCTTTCATAACCTCCTGGGTCATATTCAGGTTTTCCTCTTACACGGCACCACTAGGCGGCCTTTGAAGTACAAGGCGCCATCATCAGCAATAGTGAAGGATGAGGGACTTCCTTCTTTGAGGTCTTGCTTAATCTTGTAGACTTCAGAGTCAAATCCCTGCATTGTCTTTATGGTGCCCACGAGATCGGGTTCAACAGCCAGGGTATAGAGAGAGCCCTGGGAAACAACACGGAGATTCATCTTGCGGAACTCCGGAGGAGGGGGAGCGAGTGCACCCGGAGGAACAATATGGAGGTTTAGCTTTCTGAATTCTTCAACAAGTGAAGGCTGAACTTTGTGAACCTGGAGGTGGTTGCAGTAAGACTTGCGGCTCAAGGCATCAGCCATTACATTAGCCTTGCCTGGGGTATAGGAAATACCCAAATCAAAGTCTGCAACAGTCTCCATCCATCTCTGCTGACGGAGGTTCAGGTCTGGCTGAGTAAATATATACTTCAGACTTTGGTGGTCAGTGAAGATCTCGCAACGATTACCGAGTAGGTAATGTCGCCACTGTTTTAGCGCATGAATGACAGCAGCAAGTTCGAGGTCGTGAACTGGGTAGTTCTCCTCGTGAGGGCGCAATTGCCGAGAGGCATAAGCAACCACTTTGCGCTCCTGCATTAGGACACAGCCTAGTCCTTGACGGGAAGCGTCGCAGTAAATGACGAAGTCCTTCTTAGTATCAGGAGGAGCTAGTACTGGGGCAGAAGTCAACTTGTCCTTGAGTGCCTGGAAACTTTCCTGACATTTATCTGTCCATTGGAACTTGACGCCCTTATGCAATAGGTTAGTCAGAGGCCTGGCAATCTTGGAGAAGTTCTCGACGAATCGACGGCAGTAGCTGGCGAGACCGAGAAAACTTCTGACTTGCTTAACGTTCTTCGGAGGAGTCCAATCGAGAATAGCCTGAACTCGTTCAGGGTTGACGGCAATACCATCCTTAGAGATGACATGCCCAAGATAGGTTACTTCGGGAAGCCAGAATTCACATTTGGAGAACTTGGCATAAAGTTGATGCTCTCGTAGCTTTTCCAGCACGAGGCGAAGATGTTCAGCATGTTCCTCTTCGTTCTTGGAAAATACCAGAATATCATCCAGATAAACCACGACGAACTTGTCGAGGTAATCCATGAATATATAGTTCATCAGGCGAGAGAAGGTGGCTGGAGCATTGGTTAAGCCGAAAGACATGACGGTGTACTCGTATGAACCATAACGAGTCACAAATGCGGTCTTGGGGATATCTTCCTCACGAACACGGATCTGGTGGTAACCCAACCTCAAGTCGAGTTTAGAGAACACTGATGAACCAGCCAATTGATCATACAGATCATTGATCCGAGGAAGAGGATACTTATTCTGAATGGTAGCTTGATTTATAGGACGGTAGTCTTGGACCAACCGGTTTGTCCCATCTTTCTTCTTGACAAAGAGAGAAGGTGCTCCCCAAGGAGAGCAACTTGGGCGAATGAAACCACTTCGAAGAGAATTATCGATTTCCTCCTTAAGCTCAAGGAGTTCATGCGGCGGCATCTTGTAGGGTCGCTTGGCTATAGGAGTGGTGCCTGGTTTCAAGTCGATGACGAATTCGACAGCTCTAGCAGGGGGAATCCCTGGGAGTTCTTCAGGAAAGACGTCTAGGAATTCACGCACGACGGGAATGTTTTCAATGCCCTCAAGTGGTGTAGCGTTCAATGCGTTTAAGGCATAAAGTCTGGCCTCGGCATTCCGAACCAGATGAGCATCATAGCTAATTATTTCATCAGAAGGGTGTAGCAGATGGACGGTCTTAGTGGCGCAAACGATAGAAGCAGTATGCGCCTTTAACCAATCCATTCCCAGAATGAGGTCAATGTTAGACGACTTCAGTATAATGGGCGAGGCACGAAACTCCAACCCTTCGATTTCCACAGGGACGTCAATGCCAACCATGGAGGTCTGACATTGTCCCGCGGGGGTTTTTACCACTACCGAAGTGTTCATCTGCTCAAATTTAACATCGTGCTTGTATGCAAATTCTTCTGACATGAATGAATGCGATGCACCTGTATCAAATAAAACGGATGCTGGTACTGAATTTACGAGGAGTGTACCCATCACAGTAGCAGGCTGGTCTTGAGCTTCATTCAGATCAATGTGGTTGGCATGAACACGGCCATAAGACTTGGCAATGTTGTTGCGGGCCTGGTTGTTTCCACGGCCAGTAGCTGGAAGGGCCAGTTGATTCTGTTTTTGATTCTGATAGCAGTTCCTAGCACGGTGACCTGGTTGACCACACTTGTAGCATAGGCCATTATTGGGAGTGGGAACAGGAGCTTGGGGTGGCGGAGCTGGAAGCCTTGGCAGCCTAGTTGGAGCAGTAGGCAGACGAGGTGCAGCGTAAGACTGCCTTGGGGCTGGTGCATTTGGACGGTACATGCTGTTCGGGATCCATATCTTACGCTTCTGCGAGGGCGGGCCCGAAGATGAGCCCGTGTCACGGTTGCGCCTTTGAGAGCTATGGTGTTCTTGAAGACCAGTCTCAACATTGATAGCCTTATTCACCAAGGTGGCGAAATCAGCAAAGTCGTGCACTAGAAGTGCGAGTTTGATGTCAGCTTGAAGGCCTTCACGGAACTTCTCCTGTCTGCGAGCATCAGTTGCAATGTCTTCTTCAGCATAGCGGGATAAGTCCAGAAACTCCCGCTGATAAGCTTCAACAGTCTTGTTGCCTTGGGTGAGGTTGCGAAACTCACGCTTCTTCCTGTCCATGATTCCCTGAGGAATGAAGCGGGCACGGAAGGCAGCCTGAAAGTCTGGCCAGGAGATGATTGTCCCAACTGGCAGAGTACGCCTGTGGCTGTCCCACCATTGAGCTGCGGGTCCCTTCAGGAAGAAGGAAGCAAAAGTGACATAGCTGGCAGGGGCTACATCAGCAGACTCCATCTCATAGGTGATGTCACGGAGCCAGTCATCAGCATCCAGCGGCTGGGTTGAGCTGCGGTACACACTTGGGTTGAGGCGTATGAAATCCTGCAGAGTTGTTGTGTTTGGATGCTGGTTCATATTGGGGCGAGGAAACTGAGCCATCACGTTTTCCATGAACTGGCGATTCATCTCAAGCTGTTGGATCATACCAGCCATGTACTCAGGCGGTGGTGGGAAGTTGCCACCACGACCACGACCAGCTGGTCTAACCATCCTGCTAATATATAACAGGGGTAGTTCAGTATTGAAAAATGTGCATAGTCAAGAGTCATTCATGATGAAACATGCATAATGAAAGGAGCACGACAGATACCACATAGATAGTCGGCATAACTTACAAAAGGGGTCGGACATAGAGTTCAGTACACAGAGTTCCGTACATAGACTAAGTCATCATAGGCGGCACGCAGGCTCGCGAGTGCATCTAAGACTAATGAGCAAGACTACATCAGTCCCAGGAGGTACTGTGAAGGTAGCTGTAACCTGACAGCTGGTAGTGAGGCAACGGATAGTCCTCCACGTCAGTGGCCTGGGGGCCGCGGATACTCTGGTGTAGAACCCGACGCTCAGGTGGCAGAAGAGGACCAAGTGCGGGAGAGTAGCCTCCCACCTCTGGCCATCCGACACCGTGGGGCATCACGGTCCTGGCTGGGTAGGTCGCAGAACGCGGCAGCTGTCCAGACCGGACAAAGGGGTGCAACCGCGTCAGAGCCCTGTAAAGGTGCTGACGAGTGGTGTACAACTCGTGGCGAAGAGCTCTGTTAGCTCGGTCCAGCCCATCAGCATGCAGAACCAGGCGCTGATGGTGGAACGGCTCTCGGGTGACGGTGGAGTAGGCGGCAGTGTAGTATCCCTCCGCACCAACGTCAGATGCGATAGGAATGTGCCTGAAAGGGGAAGTGTCCAATGCCTGATACTCTCCACGAAGACGTGTCAGAGCAGCATGAGCCGCATCGTGAACTGCCATCTCGATGGTCACTCCAACACCATGAGCGGTGTGCAGCACGGTAGTGGACTCATACTCCCGAGAGTAGAGGTGGACGATGGCACGGTACTGCTCCTGGTTAAAGTCCTGGTACTCCTCGTAGACGGTGTACTCAGGGTGCCAGCGATAACCCAGATAGGTCATCATATCAGCTAGCACAGCAGGTGATCCTGAGGCACCAATGGCCGCAGTGTGGCGCACGACCTGCCTCGCGGGTTCCATCTGAAAACAAAGATGTTTCAATGGAGTCAAATGACAACACGGGCACTATTCAAAATGCTATCCTACAGAATAACTATGTCTTATCCAACTTCGGGGTGAACGTGGTAACGGGATCCTAATGTTAGAGTTAGTAATTTCGTTTAACCCGAGTAGAAAAGAGTTCAGAGTCCCAGAGCAAAGGTCGAGGAGTAAAAGATCCTAGTACCACCCGATGGCGACGTGGGCCCGTAAGGCACACAGCCAAGTTAGTAAAAGTTTTTGGTAATGTCTAGACTCGACTTCGGCCAAGGAGTGTGGAAGGGGGATTCCTACAGGCAGTCGGCTCTGATACCAACTTGTGACGCCCCCGTTTCAATCGTACACTAATCATGCACGCAAATGTGTACGATCAAGATCAGGGACTCACGGGAAGATATCACAACACAACTCTACAAATAAAATAAGTCATACAAGCATCATAATACAAGCCAGGGGCCTCGAGGGCTCGAATACAAGTGCTCGATCATAGACGAGTCAGCGGAAGCAACAATATCTGAGTACAGACATAAGTTAAACAAGTTGCCTTAAGAAGGCTAGCACAAACTGGGATACAGATCGAAAGAGGCCCAGGCCTCCTGCCTGGGATCCTCCTAAACTACTCCTGGTCGTCGTCAGCGGGCAGCACGTAGTAGTAGGCACCTCCGGTGTAGTAGGGGTCGTCGTCGACGGTGGCGTCTGGCTCCTGGACTCCAGCATCTGGTTGCGACAACCAGAACGAAAGGAAAGGGGAAAAGGGGGAGAAAGCAACCGTGAGTACTCATCCAAAGTACTCGCAAGCAAGGAACTACACTACATATGCATGGGTATATGTGTAAGGAGGCCATATCAGTGGACTGAACTGCAGAATGCCAGAATAAGAGGGGGATAACTAATCCTGTCGAAGACTACGCTTCTGGTCACCTTCGTCTTGCAACAGGCAGAAGAGGGTAGGTCGACGTCCTCCAAGTAGCATCTCCAAGTAACATCTCATAGCATAATCCTACCCGGCGATCCCCTCCTCATATCCCTGAGGTAGAGCGACCACCGGTTGTATCTGGCACTTGGAAGGGTGTGTTTTATTAAGTGTCCGGTTCTAGTTGTCATAAGGTCAAGGTACAACTCCAAGTCGTCCTGTTACCGAAGATCACGGCTATTCGAATAGATTAAACTTCCCTGCAGGGGTGCACCACATAGCCCAACACGCTCGATCCCATTTGGCCGGACACACTTTCCTGGGTCATGCCCGGCCTCGGAAGATCAACACGTCGCAGCCCCACCTAGGCAAAACAGAGAGGTCAACACGCCGGTCTAAACCTAAGCGCACAGGGGTCTGGGCCCATCGCCCATAGCACACCTGCACGTTGCGTGGGCGGCCGGAAGCAGAACTAGCCCCCTTAATACAAGAGCAGGCTTACGTTCCAATCCGGCGCGCGCCGCTCCGTCGCTGACGTCTGAAGTGCTTCGGCTGATACCACGACGTCGGGATACCCATAACTACTCCCACGTAGATGGTTAGTGCGTATAGGCTCGTAGCCAGACTCAGATCAAATACCAAGATCTCGTTAAGCGTGTTAAGTGTCCGCGAACGCCGAACAGGGCCAGGCCCACCTGTCTCCTAGGTGGTCTCAACCTGCCCTGTCGCTCCGCCACAAAAGATCCACACAGAGGGCCGTCGGGACAAAGGTCCTTTCAGCCCCCAATCCGTGAATCACTCGCGGGTACTCTTCGAGCTGACCCGACTTTAGTCACCATCTGTGTAGTATGTAGTAGGTATAGTATATACCCGTGATCACCTCCCAGGTGATCACGGCCCGATAGTATAGCAAGGCAGACTGACAAGAATGTAGGGCCAATGATGATAAACTAGCATCCTATACTAAGCATTTAGGATTGCAGGTAAGGTATCAACAGGTGTAGCATCAATGTCAGGCTATGCATCGGAATAGGTATAACAGAAAGCAGTAACATGCTACACTACTCTAATGCAAGCAGTATAGAGTAGAATAGGCGATATCTGGTGATCAAGGGGGGGGGGCTTGCCTGGTTGCTCTGGCAAGAGAGAGGGGTCGTCAACTCCGTAGTCGAACTGGGCAGCAGCAGCGTCGGTCTCGTAGTCTACCGGAGAGAAGAGGGGGAAGAAACAATGAATACCAAGTAAACAGATGCATATCGATGCATGACATGTCAAGAAGCGATGCTAGGCGTGCCCTAACGTGGTATGAGGTGGTACCGGTTAAGGGGGGAAACATCCGGGAAGTATTCCCGGTGTTTCGCGTTTTCGGGCAGAGGAGCCGGAGGGGGAAAGTTGCGGGTTCGATAGGTTAGGGGGGTGTGGTGGACGAACGGACTGCGTATCCGGAATCGTCTCGTCGTTCTGAGCAACTTTCATGTTGAAAATATTTTAATCCGGATTACGGATTAAAAGATATGATTTTTAAAAGATTTTAATTAATTTCAGGAATTTAATTAATTATTTAATTAATTTCGAAAAATGCTTTTATGACATCAGCATGATGTCATGCTGACCTCAGCAGTCAACAGGGTTGACCGAGTCAACCCTGACAGGTGGGTCCCGCATGTCATACTCTAACTATCTAGTTAACTAACAATTAATTATGTTAATTAGTGATTAGGTTAATTTAATTATAATTAATTAACTTAATTAATTAATTAATTAATTAATAATTCTATTAAATCATTTTAATTTTATTAATTATATTTATTGTTTTTATTTATTTTATTATTTATTATTTTAATTTTATTTTTATTATTATTTATTTTTTTTATTTATTTTTTTTTATTATTATTATCTTTATTATTATTAATTTTTTTTTTTTGCGTTCTGGGGCGGGGCCCCAATGTCATAGGCCCCAGGGGGCCAAACGGGCGTGCGGGCGTGCGGGGTGGCCCGTTCGGGCGCAACCCAGGGGGACGCGGGCGTGGGCGCCCGCCCGATCCCGCGCCGGCGTGGCGGAGGGGGGGGGCGACGAGGAGCCGGCGAGGCGGTCCCCGGTGGGGCTTCGGCGGTGGCGGGGCTAGACGGGGTCCGGGTCGGATGAGGTGAGGCCGGGGCGAGGTCGTGGGTTCAGGGGAGGGGGAGAGGGGCACCGGGAGGCGTGGCCCCGAGCGCGGCGAGGGCGGGTGGTGCGGCGACGGAGCCGCGGCGGAGGGGCGCCGGACGTGAGGGCCGCCACGGGCGCGGCTGGCGCAGTTGACCGGCGCGAGCAAGGACGGCAAAACGCCGGCGAGCTAGGGAGAGGCCACGGCCGTGTGCGAGCGCGGCGGGCGTAGGGGAACGGAGGCCGAGGGCCTCACCGGGCTTTGTAGGGACTAGGGGCAGCGGGCGCGGTGGAGGTCGGGGGCGACCGGCGAGGAGGGAGTCGGGGAGGCGTGCGCCGGCGTCGGGGAGGGCGGGGGCCGAGGCGGCGAGGTCCAGGCGGCGGCGGGCGCTCCGCGCGTGGGGCGACGGTGTGGAGGGGGGGGTCCGGGCGGTGGAGAGGAGGAGGGGGGTGGAGGCGACCGGTTGGGGCGGCGGGGGGCCGCCGGCGAGGTGGGGCGCGGCGGGGGTCCTCGCCCCCGATCTGGATCGGGGCGGGGGCAGGGGAAAGGGGATCGGGGGGGGGGCGAGTGGGGAGTGGGTAGGTTAGGGTTTGGGGCGTGGGGGGGGTTATGGGGGTGCCGGTTGGGCCGGCCCAGGGGGGGGGAGTTGGGCCAGGCCAGGGGCCAGGTGGGGTGGGGCTCCGGGGGGGCTGGCTGGGCCGGGGGAAGGGCTGGCCCAGATGGGCCAGGGGAGGTTCCCTCCCCTTTTCTTCTTCCTTTCTTTTCTTTTATTATTTTTCTTTTTCTGCTTTCTGTTTTAGTTTAATTAAAATGCCAAAACATTTTACAAAAATTTGTGCACCCCACCATAATTAGGTTTGCTATTTTAGACAACCCCCGAACATTTTAGTTTTAGTTTTTGAAACCTTTTATCTTTGGTTTTGTTTTGAATTTATTTGTAGACCGGGTTCGAATCAACGTGAGGTTAGCCACAGTAACCGAGGTGATCACTGTTGCTTAATCATCCGGGTGTTACACCGACTCCAGGCGACCACGACCCCCGAGCGCCCTCTGGCTCGGCTCCAAGCGGTGGGCGGCGGACGTCGTCGCCGTTGGCGCCGCTGCTCCCTGCGGAAACGGCGCCCTCAGCGGCCGCCGGCTCTGAGCGACTCCCGTCCCAGCACGAAGCGGTTCCTGCTGCATGAACGGTGGTGCAGCTGCGTGCGCACGATGGAGCAGCGATGTTTGTCGGTGGTGGCCCTTCGGCGTGGTGGAATGGTCTTGTCTGGCCCGGGGCATCAGGCAATGCCATACGTCGCGGCGAGGCGGCACGGTCCCTAGCCCGGCCGAGAGAGCCCCGGCGACAGACAACGGGAGCACGCCATAGCGGCCGTGCGGGCGTTGTCCCAGTAGCGGTTGTGGGAGAAATCCCTTTCAGGAACCGCTCAGGAGAGATGGAGGATGAAAGGACATGCGGTGCCCCCATGTGTGGTTTTGGTAATTGATGACATTCTCTATGGACTAATGGTTGCATTGAGTTATATTTGAAGGATTTGTCCATAGGCATTTCTTGAAGTCCATGTGTTGGTTTCAAGGAGTTTATGTGTTGACCAAGGTGCTATTAAGGAATTAGCCAAAGATTGGTCATGTGAGTGTTGAGCTTATTGCAAGCATGTTTTGAAGAAGAAGATTGTGTGATCATTCATGTTTACCTTCAAGACATCATCCAAACTAAGAGAGTTCGAAAGATTCAAGGTTGATCAAGACTAAGTCAAGAGTGAATCAAGTTGATCAACTCACAAAGCGTAAAAGATGTACCGAGAGGGATCAAGTGATCCCATGGTATGGTAAGCATTGTCCATTGCACTTTATGTACTAACCCATGGTCTATGTGAGAGTTCTATGTGGGGTTAGGTACATGTCCATGGGCTTGCATCAAGAGGAAGATATCATACAACCCATGGAAAGGATGACATCAAGTAGTGATCGTCATCAAGATTGTCGTGTGCAAGTTCAAGTGCAGCATTACGAAGAGATCAAGTGCTTGAAGCTTGCCATCCATTGTGGTGTCAATGGACTTGTGAAGATGTGCCGAAGAGTGGCTCACCCATAGTGGAGTATGGGGGAGCAATCATCTAGTCTCCATCGACCTAACTCAATCAAGAAAGGTGGTCCATCTTGAGGAGGACAAGATCGTCATCATCTAGCTCAAGTGGATCATGTGCAAGGCAAAGGTTTGCCCTTGATAGGTTTTCTATTTTACCGGTCTCATGGTGGTAGTTGGGAGACCGGGTTATAGGATCGATAGCTATACTATCAAGGGGGGCTCTCAAGTGAGTAGCTTGATCGCATCGTTCGTCGAGAGCTCAAACCATTGCATCCTTGCATCATGTTTCTTGGTTCTTGTTTGGTTCTCTTTGTGAGTCTTAGAGCTTATGGTCATCTTGATGACAAGCTTGAGTTCATCGAAAACGGAGTTTGCATGCGTCTTCTATGATGTTTTCGGTGTTGGAGGTTTTACCGGTCTTATCCGAGGAAGGGTTCTCACCATTTTATTTTGGGCCTTTTCTCATTTGCTTCTTATTTATTTTTCTATCAAGATTGTGTTAGCCCTTGTCGCTAGCTTTCCAACAAACTTGGTTTCGTTGAATTCGGAGTCCGTTTGCAGAAGTTGTGTCAGTTTTGGTGTTCTGAAAAGGCTGCAGCGGTACTACCGCGGACAGGAGCGGAAGTAATTTTTTACTACCGCTCCTGGGAGCGGTACTACCGCTTGGAGCAGTACTACCGCGGCTACTTCCGTGGCTACTTCCGCTCGGGACCAAAAACTTGTGTTTCCTCTCTCGTTGGGCTGTTTTGACCGTGCTAAGCGGTAGTACCGCTCCTCCAAGCGGTAGTATCGCTTGTGCACGACCTGAGCACATAACGGTTGGATTCGGGAGGTCCTATAAAAGGGGGCCTTCTTCCCCAATGAACCTTATCCTTTGAGCTCGTGTTCTTCCCCCATTGTTGACCTTCTTCGAGCTTGCTAACTCTCAATCCCTCCATGGATTCTTGCTAGTTTTTGAGGGAAAAGAGAGAGGAGATCTAGATCCACATTTCCACCAATCACTTTCTCCTCTATGTGAGGGGAACCCCTTGGATCTAGTTCTTGGAGTTCTTGGTGTTCTCCTTCTTGTTCTTCCTCTCATTTTCCTCCCTAGCATTAGTTGCTTCGGTGGGATTTGAGAGAGAAGGACTTGGGCACTCCGTGTGCCCTTGCCATTGCATTTGGTGCATCGGTTTGAGTTCTTCACGGTGATACGTGGAAGTTACAAGTTGAGAAGCTTTTTACTCTTGGGTGCTTGGTACCCTTGAGCTTGTTCCTCTTGGGTGCTTGGGCGCCCTAGACGGTTGGTGGTGTTCGGAGCTCAATCATTGTGGTGTAAAGCTCCGGGCAAGCGTCGGGGTCTCCAATTAGGTTGTGGAGATCGCCCCGAGCAATTTGACGGGTACCGGTGACCTCCCCCAAGGGTTGCCAAAGTGTACGGGTTCGGTGACCGCCCCCAAGGGTTGCCATTTGTACGGGTTTGGTGACCGCCCTCAAGGGTCCTTTAGTGAAATCATGGCATCTTGCATTATGCGAGGGCGTGAGGAGATTACGGTGGCCCTAGTGGCTTCTTGGGGAGCATTGTGCCTCCACACCGCTCCAAACGGAGATTAGCATCCGCAAGGGTGTGAACTTCGGAATACATCATCGTCTCCGCGTGCCTCGGTTATCTCTTACCCGAGCCCTTTACTTATGCACTTTACTTTGTGATAGCCATATTGTTTCTTGTCATATATCTTGCTATCACCTAAGTAGTTTTTCTTGCTTAGCATAAGTTGTTGGTGCACATAGGTGAGCCTAGTTGTTGTAGGTTTTGTGCTTGACAAATTAACTGCTAGGTTTATTCCGCATTTGTTCAAGCCTCAACCGTAATTATTTTAAAGCGCCTATTCACCCCCCTCTAGGTGACATCCACGATCTTTCAGAGGATAGGGAACCTTATCCTTTGCCATGTTTTGATAAGGTCCCTAATGTTTCACGATTTGCAGAATCAACCAAAACCAGTTTCTAGGGAGATTTTGCATCTGAAACTGAAGCTTGCTCTGACTACTATTGCTATTTATTAGCATTTGTCATGTTTAGGCCAGATTTGCATTTAAATTATTTATGTTGAATATAAAATTCTAGAGATAGATGGCTGTTAATGCTTGACATGTTCAATTTGTTTGCTAATTTAGCTTCCGAGAACATGTTTTATCGGGTCAACAACATTGTTTTGCGATTGAAGACTAAATTTTCTCGCATAACGATATTGATTTGCAATTGAGAAAAAAAAGTTTTTCTCTCGCAAAACAATCTCATAGTGATTGATATTAATATTCTCTCGCAAAATATTAATTCACCCTGCTGAATTATCTTGCAACTTGATACAAGATCATCTCACTTAATTTGAGGTCTATACAATTCAAGTTTTTCACTTGAAAATCAAGTTTGCAACATCATTACTATTCATTATAATAGTGGTGTATTTCTGTTGAGTATGATGTATTCCGGAATGTATGTATCTTCATGTTCGCTACATGTCGAGATTAATACGTCTATTTGCAATTGAGATTTTCAATTTCTTGCAAATATATATGCAAAATTCAAGGTGTCATCCTTAGCAATTTGAGATTCAACTAATGATTTCAACCTTCTTGAAATCTATTAATTTGCAACATTAAGATGTATTTATATTACACAATCTGTAATATAAATAAATTACCGGTTTTTTACCGGGGATGATATGTTCTATGTGTTTACCACATTGACATTCTTCATGAACATGTCACAGCGGTCGAGATTGATTTCTCCCGCACAACAAACTTGTAAATTTTTGACAATGAAATCTCCCTCATTATATTAGGAAAATACAAAGTAATGAGTTGGATCTACTGCCCATGTGCGGACTATCTCTATTACTGTGAGATTTGTATGATCTTCAATGTGTTATATTCCCACAATTGAGGTTGAGCATTTTCAAGTTATACACTTCAGTCAAAATTTTGCACTCTTATTACAAAACCATGATGGTTTTTAGTTTACTTCTTGTAAATTAATTATCTCTGGCTTGCCCCTATAAGTAATCGATGGCTAACAATTTGCGGCACTTGCCCTCAATGGCCACAACCTACTTAAGCGGGTTATGGACATCAAGATTAGTCTTGCATCCCATGGGATAGCGCGTGCAATCCAAGCCACGCCACCGGGACGCAAAGGACCTCAAGGGTAATGGTTTGAAACTCGCTTCAAACCCTCAACCTGACACCATCAAGCTGCCACAAGACCCTATGAGCATGGAGAGCATGATGGTTGAATATGCATCAACCGACATGTTTGGAGATTATACATTTAGTCCCTTAGTCTCCTTAGTGATCTATTTATTTATGTCCATTTATGATGTTCTAATAAGAACATGATTATTGTTGTCATCATATATTGTATATCACAATATATTGTATCAGCACTTCGATACAAATTTATTTGTATGTATTCTATATATTCGACAGTGATTTTCTTGAGAATCTTCATGTCTATATATAGATTTCTACGGGAGTCAATCCGACAAAAAATGATATGTGCCTTGTGGACATATGCACCACAAAATCTATACTCACGGAAGTCCAATGTTTTCACTCATTGAGAGAAAGTAGATATTTTAAAATCGCTAGACGCGATGAGGTATTTGTTGGCTCAACTCGAGTCATATTTACTATCCCTGTGGGTACTCGAGTAACGTCGAGATTCTTCATTGCTTCCCAAGTTTAACTCGTACCCTACTAAGCTATAGAGATATTCGTCAAAATGGTTTCCATAGCGAAACTTATGCTGACAAGAAAGAGAAATACATTCTCTTTACCATATGCAACGGATATGGCAACACATTCTCTATGTAACATTTGGACTGTACTACACATACTACAAAACTCGTAGCAGATGTTGCGTCCAAGATAGTTTTCCAAAATGTCTTGTACATGAAAAACTTGGCATACTCGCCTTGGTCATCGAGACATTGGGTTGAAACCAAAACTATCAGCAATTCTAATAGTTTATGATTAGTATGATGCTAAATTCTAACACCATTTGAATTTTATGTGCACTACAAGTGACACAGAGAAGCTAATTTTAAGGCTCGCACACCTTAAAGTCTATGCTGAACCACTCAGACTCCTTGAATGCATCAAGTTGAGGTAAATGGCTCTTCCCATCCATTGACTAGACTATTCAGGTATTCCATGGTTCTAAAAGACATATCTCCATGATGGTCTTAAGTGTGTGCTTTATTCACACGAAACCATTGGCTCATTATCCTGACATCGATTTCAAGCAAATCAAATGTATAGCATTGCAGAATTCTCCTTGAGTGCCTTCTTTATGGCCCTCAGATTGAAGTTTAGCAATTTGTCCTAAGGTCTAGACTCAAAATGGTTAGGTAGAATCCTATCCAAAGAGTTAAGCTCATTGCATTATCTTTACTTTGGAATTGCAACTTGCCAACTTTACGTTGGAGTCATGCAGTTTTACACGCTCATGACAGAACTGCATAATATTATTCCCCTCTATCTTTGATATGTGGATATCTACCAAGTATTTCTTATCTGCGGTAATTCGGTTGCATACCGATATCACCACCCGGCATACATCATTGGCCCCTCAACATATAGTTGAGATCTATGTGAGGAATAACTGTATTTCCTCAATACCTCAAGCCCCTCGCATGGGGAGTTATTCAAGGCCAGTATGCTAATTCAATGAGGAACATTTCCAGGCATTAGGGGGAGATTTCAAGTACCATAAAGAATGCCAGGAAATTAGTGGAATGTTCAACACATTTCTGCTTCAAATCCACGTACTCAAAGAATCTGAACCATGCGTTCATTGCAACATATTGCAAATAACCTGCCAGATTCATTTACTGACTATAAAGGTGTCATACAATCCTACAATCCTGAAAAATATGTTGGAAAGAGTGGAGGTACCAACTAAAACACCTCAACTCCCTGTTCAAAGCAACAGGGGGAGAAGTACGACAATAGTACATCAGGATTCAGCTCCTCGCGAGCAAGGATATCAAGGCCTGTGAATCAGTAAATGCAAGTCAACTTCACATTGACAGACACCTGATGGGTAGTATACACCCAGTGGACGGGAAACCTCCACCAACCTAGGTCATAGTGCACAAAATGACTGGGACATCGGAATACCCGACTCAATCACATTGGGAAATCGCGAGCAGTCACTATGGGTAACGATATTTCCATCAACTATATATTGATATATAGATTTTGGAGAAACATATAACCGGAAGTCTACAATTGTCGACATACATTTCTCAACTAGATTGAAAAAACCTTTCAAGTGATTCAGATCCAAAGACCATGGTCATGGCAAAGTGTGAACAATACTCGGACTGAACTCAAGCAAAGGGTATAATCTAGGTAGAAATAATCTTGCTCAATAATGAGAAGGTATTCATAAGCAATACCTAAACCAGTTTTCTTCTGGAAACAGAATTGAGAACAAAGAGGTGGTGAAACAAAGAGCAAGTATTGTAACACAAGGGTTCACGCAGATACCCAACTATTCTCCAAAGGTGGAATCTCTTTCCGATAACTTATATCATTGGCAGTACAAAATCATCTATCTCTGCAGCTGATAGATGAAGTGATTACATATCCATGTGGATCACTAGATTCACACATCTATGATTGATTCCCGATGGAATCTCAATTTGAATCGAAATACAAAATGCAACATACATTGTGTAAAATCAGTAAGTCACCATACGACTTAATATTGTCGGCACATATGGTACAACTGACGTAGTGAGATCCTTATACACAAGGATTACTCCTACAATGATGATTATCCATGTTTGTGTGTCTGCAATGAAGACACATGTAATCATCTAAATGACAGAGTTTAATATGAAGGATTTGGGTAAACCAAAATACCGCTCGTTACTACAACTTGAGCACCTTCATTCATACATTATGGTATACTATATTGTCTATATCCAAAATATATTGGAAAATTCATTGTGGACAAATCTTATCCATCCATAGAGAAAGGTCTATTTAGACCAAGAGATGATGGAAATGAGATATTGGGACTCGATGTTCCATAATGCCATTGGATCCACCAAACATAATTGGTTGGTACTCAAGAATATCTTTTGATATCTTCAAGGCATCAAATATCTTGTCCTGGTTTTTTTAGTTTCACAGAAATGTGAACACCGATATCATTGGATACATCAATCAGATCCCCACTATGTCGAATCGTAGACAAGCTTAGTGTTCCTACTAGGTGTGGTAGCCCTCTCATGAAGAGTCTTCAAACAGACCTCATGGCTACATCCACCAACCATTATCTCAAAGCTAATGTTGCTTGTGTTGCCTGGATGCAAACAGGTTACTAACAAGCAATATCTTTATATTGCATATCTTGCAAGTCAAATCGTGTAACTGATTTGTTCACCAAGTCTCTACCAACTTTTACATTCTAGAAACATGTTCATGGAATTAGTATGTGACGACTTTGGAATTTGCAAGAATCAGGGGGAGTATCTTCCTAAATTGTTCCTGTTCAATGCATCATATTATACTCCTTTTCCCTTCATGAGTTTACTATACGGGTTCTCATAAAGGTTTTTAACGAGGAATATCAACATGAGATCATATGTCATACTTTCAGTTTTCCCCACCGGGTTTTTTAGGAAAGTATATACGACATATTTATTGTCCTCTTGATTCTATGAGTTTTCTTGTATTGAGTTGGAAGAGACAATAACCATTATATGTTGCATAATTTTCTCCTCATTTTTCCCACTGGGGTTGAAGGATTTTTGGCAACATATCAAACACCTATCTCCTCACATTTTTCCCACACGGTTTTTCGAGGAGACTTTCTCAAGTTGAAGATGATGAACATTCTTAAAGATATACATACTTGGAGGAGTCTTTATCAAGATGATGGAGCATTCACAAAAACAAGCATATATTAGGGGGGAGTGTTAAGGATTAATTATAATCCTAATAATCTCTGCTTAGTTTGGCAACCGTCATAGTTACCGCCTTAGTTTCGCGTCCGCTCGACGCGGCCCCTCCATAGGACATGACTCCTCGCACTGTATATATACTTTCGTCATCATCAATAAAGAAAGGAGTTCAAGATTACTGTTCATCATTGATTCTTCTCGATCTCAATCTTCACAGTTTCCACTCTCATTGAGAGAAAGGAGATATTTTAAAATCGCTAGACGCGATGAGATTTGTTGGCTCAACTCGGGTCATATTTACTATCCCTGGGGGTACTCTAGTAACGTCGAGATGCTTCATTGCTTCCCATGTTTAACTCATACCCTACTAAGCTATAGAGATATTCGTCAAAATGGTTTCCATAGCGAAACTTATGCTGACAAGAAAGAGAAATACATTCTCTTTACCATATGCAATGAATATGGCAAGCACATTCTCTATGTATCATCTGGATTGTATTACACATACTACAAAACCCGTAGCACATGTTGCGCCCAAGATAGTTTTCCAAAATGTCTTGTACATGAAAAACTTGGCATACTCGCCTTGGTCATCGAGACATTGGGTTGAAACCGAAACTATCAGCAATTCTGATAGTTTATGATTATTATGACACTAAATTCTAACACAATTTGGATTTTATGTGCACTACAAGTGACACAGGGAAGCTAAGTTTAAGGCTCGCTCACCTTAAAGTCTACGTTGAACCACTCAGACTCCTTGAATGCATCAAGTTGAGGTAAGTGGCTCTTCCTATCCATTGACTAGACTATTTAGGTATTCCATGGTTCTAAAAGACATATCTACATGATGGTCTTAAGTGTGTGTTTTATTCACACGAAACCATTGGCTCATTATCCTGACATCGATTTCAAGCAAATCGAATAGATAACATTGCAGAATTCTCCTTGAGTGCCTTCTCTATGGCCCTTGGATTGAGTTTAGCAATTTGTCCTAAGGTCTAGACTCAAAATGGTTTGGTAGAATCCTATCCAAAGAGTTAAGCTCATTGCATTATCTTTACTTTGGAATTGCAACTTGTCAACTTTACGTTGGAGTCATGCAGTTTTACACGCTCATGACAGAACTGCATAATATTATTCCTCTCTATCTTTGATATGTGGATATCTAGCAAGTATTTTCTATCTGCGGTAATTCGGTTATACACCGATTCACCACCCTGGCATACATCATTGGCCCCTCAACATATATGTGGGATCTATGTGAGGAATAAATGTATTTCCGTCAATACCTCAAGCCCCTCTCATGGGGAGTTATTCTAGGCTAGTATGCTGATACATCGAGGAATTTTTCCAGGCATTAGGGGTAGAATTCAAGTACCATAAAGAATGCCAGGAAATTAGTGGAATGTTCTACACATTTCTGCCTCAAATCCACGTACTCAAAGATCTGAACCACATGTTCAGAAGATTTGCAACACATTGCAAATAACCTGCCAGATTCATTTACTGACTATAAAGGTGTCACACAATCCTACAATCCTGCAAAAGTACGCCTGAAAGAGTGGAGGTACCAACAAAATCCACTCCGCTCCCCGTTCAAAGCAACAGGGGGAGATGTATGGCAGAAGTACATCAGGATTCAGCTTCTCGCAAGTAAGGATATCAAGGCCTATGAATTAGTAAATGCAAGTCAACTTCACGTTGACAGACACCTAATGGGTAGTATACACCCAGTGGACGGGAAACCTCCACCAACCCAGGTCATAGTGCACACAATGACCGAGACATCAGAATATCCGACTCAATCGCATTAGGAAATCACGAGAAGTCAACATGGATAATGATATTTTCCATCAACTATATATTGATATATAGATTCTGGAGAATCATATAACCGAAAGTCTACAATTGTCGACATACATTTCTCAACTAGATTGCAAAAACGTTTCAAATGATTCAGATCCAAAGACCATGGCCATGGCAAAGTGTGAACAACACTCGGACTGAACTCAAGTAAAGGGTATAATCTAGGTAGAAATGATCTTGCTCAATAATGGGAAGGTATGCATAAGCAATACCTACACCAGTTTTCTTCTGAAAAAGAATTGAGAATAACGAGGTGGTGAAACAAAGATCAAGTATTGTAGCACAAGGGTTCACGCAGATACCCAACTATTCTCCAGAGGTGGAATCTCATTCTGATAACTTATATCATTGGCAGTACAAAATCATCTATCTCTGCAGTTGATAGATGTAGTGATTACATATCAATGTGAATCACTAGATTCAGACATATATGATTGATTCCTGATGGAATCTCAATTCTGAATCGAAATACAAAAAGCAACATACATTGTGTAAATTCAGTAAGTCGCCATACGGGTTATTATTGTCAATACATATGGTACAACTGACATAGTGAGATCCTTATACACAAGGATTACTCCTACAATGATGATTATCCATGTTTGTGTGTCTGCAATGGCGACACATGTAATCATCTAAATGACGGAGTTTAAAATGAAGGATTTGGGTAAACCGAAATACCGCTCGTTACTACAAATTGAGCACCTTCATTCATACATTATGGTATACTAGTAGAATGCCCGTGCGTTGCCACGGGCCTTTTTATTTATTTATTTTTTGATTAAATATGTATACTTGCATTGTTGTATAAAACTTGGTGCATTTTTGGCCCCTTTCAATGACATTGGCTTGGGACACTTGTTGATATATTCTTTTTGAACGTCTACATAGTCGGTCTCCATCTTTATCATAATATGCAAAAATAAACATATATAAAAATACACCCTTTGTATTATCATGTGTAGCATGTATACAAAAGAAGAAGAATTATTCGCATGCATCTTTCCTAATTGTCTAAAACTCGATTAGTTTTGAGTCCAACATAGTTTTAGTAACTTTATCAGTCAACATTTTCAAAGCATCATCCGAAGTCATCGGGTTTTCTCCAATCTATAAAGGTAAAACATATATTAAAAAATAAAATAAGCTCATATATGATGCAAACATATGGCCGTTTTTAGTTAGAATGAGTGGCATCATGCTTTTTAGTAGAACGAGTTGCATCCCAATTTTGATAACATGTAGGCTTACTGTAAATTACTTATTTGTAATTATTCTTAAAAAATTACTTGTTAGGATTTGCGATAATTTTCATTATGTAAAAAATAGTAAGTGATATTCTCTCATAGCAAACAGTCTATTTTCCCTAAAAAAACAAATAACCTATCTTATCTTTTAAAAAGCAATTCACTCTCTCACCGCATGACACAACGCTCACACTCACATCTCATCCCAACCGACCCTGCCCTCCGCGCCACTGCTTCTCACTGTCAACTTTCCTCGATGCCATGGCATTCAGCATGCATCTTGCTCTCACTGCGGTCCCCCCCTCCCATGATGTCCATGCGCCCCTCCTGTATTAACAAAAATAAATGAGACGGTAATACAAAAGGTGATGTCCTCGTTTGCTGGTCTTGATGAAACGATAGGAGATGATGTATAGCCTGCCCTAATAGTAGATCATGCTGAATAAATAAATACACCTAACCGACGTGGTAGTACTAACGTTGCTACGAGCTACAGTACATATAAATGAATCAAACAAATGATTAAATTTGGCTCCAAGGTCGAAGCTCATTTCTTCCTCATACGTCTGGGCATGTTCAGACATCAAACGGGCACTCAACAGGCTCCGAAAGTTCAACCGTCTGACAGTTCAAGCTCCCCAAATCCAGACCATATGTGGAGGAGAAATATTGTTTTCCAAACTACTCACCATGTTATCTCAAACACATGGGCCTAACACAAAAACCCCACCCGACGACACACCCTTCCCTTTTCCTGCCACCGGATGACGCCCACCTCACCTTCGACATAGTGCCCTATGTTCTTTACCCTTTAAAATCAGATGACGCCCACCTCACCTTCGCCATGGCGCCCTATGTTCTTCGCCCCGCCAACTGCCCCACTCTCAGCCGTGATCCCCTCCCCCTCCCCCGTGTTTGTGCTGACGCTGACCGTGACTCCCCCCGAGCCGAAAAGGCAGATCTAATGTCTCTTGACCGTGAC